>NC_084813.1:20155001-20322501 GCF_963583255.1 Pyrus communis | reverse complement strand
GTCTCGAAATCTATTGAGGCTGCACACCGAGTTGGAGATCGTGAGTACGAATATGGCACCAAGAAAGGTACATATTGATGAAATATTGTTTTGTATCAAGAAAATTTCATCACATCAGATGAGATTTAAAAAGTTAACATAGAAGTCAGTGCTCCAAAGGTTAATTGCCGCAACGCGTCCAAGTTCCGAGTTTCATTTCATTTTTCATTCTCTATTTGTGTATTTGTTTTTCTCTTTGTTAATTCCTTTTCTTGCTTAGGTGGGATGGAGGAACGGATCAACAACAGAATATATCCTCACTTGGCCTTTCAATTCATAACAAAGGTTGGAAGTCTATTGTTTGCAACAGACCCACCAGCGTTTCTAGGATGTGTACCTACAGGTGGTCCTATTTCCATGACCCAGCAGAAGAGATGGGCAACTGGCTTGCTTGAAATCCTGCTGAGTAAAAACTGTCCATATTTGGCACTCTATTTGCAGACCTCCAATTTAGGATATTCTTGGCTTACTTCTGGGTCGTTTCTTGGGGCCTACGTTGTAATTGCTGAGCTGTGCTATGCTGCTCTGCCAGCTTATAGTATCATCACCAACACACATTTCTTGCCCCAGGTGGGAATATGATAGGGTACTCTAATAGCATCATGAGATTGTGCCGAGTGTAGGGTGGATGTGTGTTAGTTAGAGGTTGTTACAGAATATTGGAGGATAGTTACTATAAGAAGAGCATTGTAATTGATAGTTGGGCATTTATGGAAATAGTAGTGGAATTCTGTTAGTCAATTCTCTCGGTGCAATCACGAAGACATGGAGCAAGGAACCTATCGTTGGTATTGAGCCAGTCGTTCCTCTCAATCCTTCGTTATTGCATGACGCGGCAAGCTTCAAGGAAAAACATGGAAAATAGGAAATCTGGAAACCAAGATGGACGAGTTCAAGAGCTCACATGAGGAGATGAAGGTGACTCAATAACAGATCTCGATGCAGTTGTAGTCACTCGTGGCGCGCGGCAATGGCAATTCTTTGGGTGAGTCGTTAGAGGCTACCCTCAGTGAGAATCTGGGTCAAGATTGCATGCCATGCAACTTTAATTGTCCGGAAATAGGGTACAATAGCAATCAATATAATCATCAGCCATTCTTGACACTGGATTTTCCAAGATTCAGCGATGACGATGATCCATTGGGGTGGATATATAAGGCTAAGCACTACTTTGATTTCTTCAACATCAAAGATTCGAAGAAGGTGAAATTAGCTTCATTTCATATGGAAGGAGAGGCCCTATAATGGTTTCAATGGGCTCGATGCTTAAGCAATTATCCGAACTGGGAAAATTTCATAGCAGTGTTTTGTCAAGAATTTGGGCCATCTGAGCTTGAAGACTTGGCAGATAATCTGGTTAAATTAAGATAATTGGGAACTCTCAAAGACTATGTGCTGGATTTCAGGCAGTTGGCCAATCGAATGAGGGATATTAGTCCGGCGCTACTCAAATCTTGCTTCATTGGGGGATTAAAGCCGGAGCTAGGACATGTTGTGAAGTTACTAAAGCCCAAGAATGTTCTTGAAGCTGCATCTTTTGCTCACCAAATTGATGCTAAATTCACATATCTTAAGGTGAAAGCTAAACCCCTTTATCTACACTCTAATTTTTGATCTCCTTTGCAAACTTTGAACATTATTGTGGTGGATGAGAATCGTCCTAGGCCTTCTAGATGATTAACTCCTGAGGAAATCAATCACTGTAGAAAGAATGGTTTATGTTTCCATTGCAAAGATAAATTTGTTAAGGGACATACTTGTGAAAGAAAACAACTCATTTTGATTGATGAGCTAGGTTCTGAGTTAGAGGATAGTGAGAATGTATAGATTGAGGAACCAGAAATAACTGCTTGCGCATTGTTTGGTACACCTGCACCACCAACAATCCAAACTATGAAGGTTTCTCGGTACATTAAAAATTATCATGTGACTATCTTGATTAACTCAGGTAGTTCTCATAATTTTGTCGATGCAGGATTGGTGAAAAGATTGAAAGAGATCTTAGATAAAGGGTTATGTCTTCAATGTTAAGATAGTTGATGTTAGGAAGATGGCTACTTAAGGCACATTATCTCGGGTTCCCATTACTATCCATGAATTCAATTGTATCTCAGATTTATATGCACTCTCCTTGGGTGGATGTGATGTTGTCTTGGAAGTGCATTGGTTGAGAACTTTATGGCCTATACTTTGTGATTTTGATAAGCTCTATATGCAGTTCACAAAAGGATCTCAAACCTTTTGTATTAATAGCCCTGATTCTAGTGGAGAGCCAATTCAAGATATTTCTGCACTACAAATGCAGAAACTTCTGCAATTACATGCTATTTTGGAAGAATATGCAGCTATTTTTTGCACCTCTACATCTTTACCTCCCCATAGAAGACATGATCATAGAATTCCCTTGTTGCATGGGAGTAAACCCCCTAATAGCAGACCATATCAATATGGTCCAATACAAAAGGCTGAAATTGAGAAGTGTGTGGTTGAGTTGTTAAAAGCTAGGTTCATACGAGTGAGTAATAGTCCTTACTCATATCTAGTAACTCTTGTAAGGAAGAAAGAAGGTTCTTGGCGTATGTGCATGGATTATAAAGGGTTGAATTACATCACTGTGAATGATAAATTTCCTATATCCCTGATTGATGAGTTATTAGATGAACTGCATGGTGCACAATATTTCTCTAAACTGGATTTACGAGCTAGCTACCATCAGATTCGAATACATCCAGAAGATATTGAAAAAACTGCATTTCGAACACATGATGGGCATTATGAATTCACGGTGATGTCATTTGGTTTAAGAAATGCTTCTGCAACTTTTTAGTGCCTTATGAATGAGATCCTTAGACCATATTTAAGGAAATTTATTCTAGTTTTCTTTGATGATATTTTGGTCTACAGCTCTATATGGCAGTTGCATTTAGAACATCTCAGAATGGTCTTTGGTACATTGAAAGAGCATTGTTTATTTGTTAAGTAGTCTAAATGTGCTGTTGGGAAGTCTCAAGTGGAGTATTTGGGCCACATTGTGTTCAAACACGAAGTTTCTGCAGATCCCTCGAAGCTGGAGTCAATAGCATGGTGGCCAGTTCCTAAGTCTGTGAAGGAACTAAGAGGATTTTTGGGTCTTACTGGATAATACAAGAAATTTATCCCTCACTTTGGAAGAATAATTAGTCCGTTTTCTGTCTTGACTAAGAAGGATGGGTTTAAATGCACCCAGAAGCTACTGAGGCGTTTCTCACTTTAAAGAAGGCAATGTTGTCTCCATATGTGTTTGCCTTACCATATTTCAGCAAACCCTTTGTCATTGAGACAGATGCTTCTGGACATGGCATTGGTGTAGTTCTTCAACAAGAAGGTAGGCCAATTGCTTTCACGAGCAAATCCCTTTGTCCTATAAATCAAACATTGTCAACGTATGAGAGAGAAATGTTGGCAATCCTTCATGTAGTTCACAAATGACAATCTTATTTGGTTGGCAACCATTTTATTATTCAAACTGATCATCACAGTTTGAAGTATTTCTTGCAAGGTCGAGCACACACTCTATTTCAACATAAATGGGTGACCAAACTCTTAGGATTTGACTATGAAATCCAGTACAAGAAATGGTGCAACAATCAAGTAGCTGATGCCTTTTCCAGATCACCATTGACAACCTTATCTAGATCAACATTGACAACTATTGATTCCTACGTGCATGCTTTGCATGAGGGCAAGTTACAAGCTATTTCCTATCCATACTCTCAGTGGATGGATGATCTCAGGCGAGATTTAGAGAATAAACATTAGGATCGGTGGAGGGTAGTAATATACCTATTGCTGATTTGAAGTTCAAGGTTGATAATGGTCTTTTCAGGTATAAGAGTCGAATTATGCTGAATCATACTAGTGCTTAGAGAGAAATAATAATTCTTGGAGAACCATACTACTCCCACTGCAGGTCATGATGGGTTGTTGAAAACTTACAAAAGCATACCTCGATGCTTCTATTAGGAAGGAATGAAGAAGTTTATTAAGGAGTTGGTAGCGAGTTGCCCTACTTGTCAACAAAACAAATATGAGACCTTGGCACCTTTGGGGTTGTTACATCCTCTCCCTATTCCTATAAAGGTTTGGACTGATATTCCTATGGACTTTATTGTAAGTCTTTCTCCTTGCAAAGGCAAATTTATCGTTTGAGTTGTGGTTGATAAACTCTCTAAGTATGCCCATTTCAAAGCTTCAAGTGACCTTTGTTCTGCATCCATGGTCGCGCAGCTCTTTGTTGACAATATTTTTAAATTAAATTTGGATGCCTCAGTCAATAACAAGTGATCAAGATCCTGTGATATCCCGCCCCCAAAATTAGTATTTATTTTATTTTTGACGTATTACGGAGATTTAATTGAAACTAGTTAGTTAATTCTCTGATTTCGAGAAAAGTGAAGTGAAGGGTATTTCTGCCATTTTAAATTTTACTCGACGTTTTTGGTCAACTTTTGAGTTGGTTAGATAGAACTTGATTCCACGAGCTCGTAGGTGCAAATGGATCTTAAGTCCGAGTTAGAACAGATAAGTTATGAGCCACGAAAGTTAAAAGACCTTTTAGACATGTGAACTCACTATTAGTACTAAGTCTCTATAATTAGTCAGCCAAAATGGGTAAGTTTCCATTTTGGGAAACCTGACCCAAATAACCCAGAAAACCCACCCAATTAACCCCCGCGATCGATGATTTTCCGATGTCGATGCTGGCTAACTCCGGCTGTATTTTTTGACGCCACCACCACCATCTTGAAGCTTTCACTCCCTTATACAAAACCTAACCAAGAACCACCTTGATAAACCACCGTATGTGGCGGTACGAGGCCACAAAACCGAACGAAAACCAACAATGCACTGGCCATCCTTTTCATTTTTCCGGTGAATCGGCAAAGCAATGGTCGATGCCACCACTTGAAACTTGTAGCCCATCATCCCAGGATTAAATTTCGACTAGCCTTGACCCCTTTGGACAACCGTAGGTGGAGAATCGACACTGGGAAGCTTTAGGCACCCGCCAACTTTATCGAAAAAAAATTGACCATCTTCCGTCTACTTTTGGACTTTATGGCAGTTATAAAACTTATTCCTCTTATTGACCTCTATCTTTTTGTAAATTTTGGTAGAATTTGGAGTTAGTCAAAAAAGTGGGTTTTCGATCGCCGGAAACCATCACCCTCGGTGACGGGTGGGTAAAAGTGAAAATTTATGAATTTTGGATAGTGAGATGTTCTCAATGTCCTGAGCCCATATCTAAAGTCCGTGCATTGAATTCAATACGATGGTTCGATTATTCAATTTTTCGGATAATTGTACCGTCGTGCGATTTTTGTAATTGATGACAATCTGACCGTTGGATCGTTGTGCAATTTTGTGACCATCCTAGTTATTAATTTTTGGACCTTTGAGAACTTACGGATAGGGAATCCGATGTGCGGATATTCCAGATTGAATAGCCTTAGATTGTTGACCTTAGTGGACCTACTTTATCGATAATTGATGTTCTAGTCAATGTGCTCTACTCTTGAGTGTCGCTTATCTTTAGTATGTTGTTGAGGCTTGATGGAGCTTAGTTGGCTCATCTCGATAACATGTTGTTCCCGGTTGACGTGAGTTTCGATTTACGTGCAAATGGCACTTGGCCTCATTTTATGTGTCGGTCTTGTTAAGTTTCCTAAGTGGGGTTTTGTTTGTTGTATTAGGTTCCTTGGAAGTGGAGTTGGTGAATCTAGAAGTGCAAATAACCCAGATGAGTGACTTTAATATTATGTGATATGGTTATTACCGTGAAGTTCCTTGTTATATACTATGTGGATATAACATGGATTTACAAATGATTTTATGGAAATGTGTGCTACTATGCTATGTTTACTTGATGGTGCTATCGAAAATACATACATACATACATACATACATATATATATATATATATATGCTATGCTTGAAATGATTGTGATATGTGAGGGCTAGTAGAGGATTGCTAACCCAGTACATGGGGTAATGTGGGATAAAATCGGAATCTACACCATGTAGCAGTGGTATATGGATGGTCCTACTTGGTTAATCCGCAATGGGCGGTGGGATCGTGCTTGGTTAATCCGCGATGGGTGATCCTTATTACTTAGGTATGGCCATACATACATATTTAGGGGTGATTATGCTTGGTTAATCCGCAATGGGTGATCACTATGTATAGTATTCGTATGAGTGACTCTGCTTGGTTAATTTGCTATGGGGGGGGTCACTATCTACATAATGTTCTCAGGAGTGGGTCTGCTTGGTTAATCCGCAATGGGGGACCATATCCTGATCGGTTGCCTATTGTAGGCTTTGATCGAATTATGTCTATCTATAGCCCTAGACTAGTATCCATTACATATATGAAATATGAGATTGAAGGCCTGTGTGGCTCAATCTAGAAAGTGACGATTGTATGAAATAGTTTGCATGATGGTGTTGCCTAAAAAGAGAATGGTTTCGGATGTGACTCATTCTTACTCGTAATGAAGAGATGCAATGAGGAAAAATATACCAATCTCATTCCTACACGTGATTGTATTATTGGTGGTGTGTCATTCCTACACAACTTCAGGTTGTGTGATGACTGAATGTTATCTCGATAAACGTGTGGTAAGATTCACAATTGAATAACCATTCCTATACGTAATAATGAAGCGTAGGGTGGTCATATTATGAAATATGTGGCAATTGGACCCTTATGATTACTCGAAAATGATGAAAGGCGAGTCGGAGTCACAATCTGAAGAGAATGACAGAATAATATTGAGGGTGGATACGGTATACAGAAGAAATGTCCTGTGTGGACGTAATGCTACTTTGACATTTAATCATTTAATGCTATTTATTTTCACATATGTTTTATTATTGTCACTCACATGAGCTTCACAGCTTATTTGGGTTTTGCTTTGCCCAGTGCGCCATTCCCACGGCATAGGGTTATTTTGCAGAGTAATTGGTAGCGGTTAGAGGATAAGATTTCAGGTGGTGTAGTTGTGAAGGCAGTGTACTTGAGAGTAGGTATTGCCACCCTTTGTTGCAAGTTATTCCGCTGAAACTCTGATGTATATTATATGTATAAGTCTTAGTGACTCTATGTATTCTATATTGTACTGCTACTGTCCCTCCATTGAACATCGATTTCGGGTGTATCTCAAGATCGGGGCGTGATAGATCCAGTCTTCTTAAGCAAGTTTTGGAAGGAATTCTTTCATTTGCAAGGCTCATCTCTTTGTTATAGCTTGGGTTATCATCCTCAATCTGATGGCCAAACATAAGTGGTTAATCGCTGCCTTGAGACATATTTGAGATGTTTCTGTTGCTCGCAACCAAAGAAATGAGCTTTATGGCTCCCTTGGGCTGAATGGTCTTATAATACCAGTTTCCACTCAGCTACAAAGATGACACCTTATGAGATTGTGTATGGTCAAGTGCCACCAACAATTCAAGCTTATGAGGTTGGTATTACTAAGGTAGATTCAGTGGATCAGTCTTTGAAAGATAGGGATAGAATGTTGACATTACTGAAAAGCAATCTCGCACTTGCTCAAGGAAGAATGAAGGTACAAGCGGATAAACACAGGTCTGAGTGAGTTTTCAATGTTGGTGATTTGGATTTACTTGAGGTTAGTACCATACCAGCATGCATCATTAGCCTCTCATCCATTCCGCAAACTCCAACCAATATTTTATGGACCATTTCAAGTTCTAGATAAGGTGGGATCTGTAGCTTACAAGTTGCAGTTACCTGAGCCTTGTAAGCTACATCCAGTCTTTCATGTATCTTGCTTAAAGAAGCAGTTGGGAGCACATGTTCAAGCTACTGTGAATTTGCATATCATCACAGATGCAGGAATACTTCAGGATGCACCATTGGCCATTTTGGATCGCAGAATGATCAAGAAGAACAACACTGCGGTAACTGAGGTGCTAGTGCAATGGCAGAACCAGTTGAAAGAAGACACCACTTGGGAACATTATCAGGAATTGAATATCAAGTTTCCAGAAGTGGTGCACATGTGATGGTTAATTAGCTCACTGTTTTTTCTGTCATTACTTTACAATTGATGTTGTATTTCTATTGTTGTTCAGTGCCACTTATGTTTCCAGGGGGGTTGGTATTGATAGGATACTATAATAGCATCATGAGATTGTGACAAGTGTAGGGTGGATGTGAGTTAGTTAGAGGTTGTTAGAGAATATTGGAGGATAGTTACTATAAGAAGAGCATTGTAATTGATAGTTGGGCAGTTATGGAAATAGTAGTGGAATTCTGTTAGTCAATTCTCTTGGTGCAATCACGAAGACGTGGAGTAAGGAACCTATCAGAATATATATATATATATATATATGTGTGTGTGTGTGTGTGTGTGTGTGTGCGCGCGCGCGCGCGCACCACATCCTTTGAATATTTTACGCTTCATGCAAGTTAAGTATTTACTCATCGGGTCGTTATTGCTTTCGCTAAAATGGTGGCAATGCTTCATTTGTTTATACATCAAGAAAATCTATATATATTGCTACATTATTTGGTGAACGAATTTGATGATGTCAGTGTCATCGTTGTTCAAGAGTTTCTACACTTTTTAACTGCTTTAGATCCAGGCCATGAACCAACCTACTATATACCAATTGCTCTCTTTGTCCTTTACCATATTTACACTTTACCGGAGCATCTTTGAACCAGTCTATTGATTCAAGCATGGTGGAATAACCAAAGAACGGGAAGGATAACTACAATGAGTGCTTGGTTATTTGGATTTATTGGTGTCATACTTAAACTCTTAGGTATAACTGAGACAGTCTAAGTTACAACAGATCAGTCTAGTTCAAGTGATGAAGGCTCTGAAGACACTGAAGCTGGCAGATTCGCATTTGACAAGTCTCCCATTTTCATGCCTCCCATAACTATTTTGGTTGTGCAGTTAACCGTGCTTGCTACTGCTTTGTTGAGCATGCGGCGACCAGCTCAAAACGAGTTAGAGTGTTAGGCCAATTAGAGGTTATAAGTGGTAAGTGGTTGGTGCTACGCCTTAGGCCATTTCTGAAAGGGTTGTTTGGTACTAGGAAGTATGGAATTCCCCTATCCACCAATTTTTTTTTTTTTTTTTGGTTCCCCTATCCACCGTATCTAAGTCTGTTGGTTTCACGCTACTGTTCTACACCTTATGTAGAAATTAGAGTGATGCTCCTAAGCTCACTTACAGCGTCAACCATTAATGCAAATGGGTCTCACAGCTCATCAATCGCAAAATGCGCATAGCCGGAAATTGTTGCTAGACTGCTCACAAAAATTAATATGGTGGTAGTACTACCCTAGCGTTCACCATCGAAGACCAAAATATTCTAGGCTTTGGTATCTATTTTTGTAAAGTGCATGATATATTTTCAACTTGGTAAAACATCCTTTAGAAGATATATGATATCACACTGATCACATGCTTCTAGTGTGCTATATAATTAAGTATTCCCAAGTGATTATCACTGGGACTAGTGCAGAGCCACACGAGGAAGAGATTCTCTTGCAACCATTTCATAATTTTAATGGCGTCATTGAACAAATCAATATTTGTAATGTGTTAAACAAGTGAATCATCCATCCATAAAAAGATAGCCACGTGATGAAATGTTGCAAAAGAGAACCTCGTCACATGAGGACAAGGATAAACCTGGCCCCTCTTGCAATGTTTCAATAGTTTTGAGCTATGATGATTAATATTTGTTCAAATTTAATGTGATAAATTTTTTAATTTTATTTGTATAATACTTGCATTTCCTCTTGAGAGAATGAGCTCATTTCACCACTTGCAAAAAATGTAGACGTAAAAGAAAGTTTGTAATAAGAACCATTCAATTTCTTAGTCTTCATTAGAAGATCATCTCTAAAAAAAACATGCTAATCAGAGTTATTCAAATGTATCAACTAATTCATTTAGGCTTACTTATCCCTGGAGGTAGTTTGGTTTTATGGATCGTTAACAGAAGATGCCTAACCGGGCTGAAGATTTCATGCGACGGGATCGAATTCAATCTTATACATGCCAGAGCCACCAGGATTTGTGCGCAATGCACTCTCAAGTTCACTTGTTTTGTTGACCCAAAGGAAAAGATGGGTCACAGGCCTCCCTGAAATTTTGTTCAGCAAATATACTCCCATAATTGCCACCCTTAATGCTAAACTCCAGTTCAGGCAGTGCTCGGCCTACACATGGCTGCTAATATGGGCCCTACACTGCATTCCTGGGGCTATGCTTGTTGGAATATGATTATGATAACATAGTTTTCACAATATGTGTAATCATGTGTTAAGGTATACTATAACATTGATGTACTAATATATTTATGATTGTAGTGAAATAAGTTAATTAATTAATAAAGGAAATAATATAATTATTTATTTAATTAATTAATTAACTCTAAAAGAATATATACAGTTGTATTTCAACATAAAAAAAGTTAATTATAACTTCCGGTGAAGAATACAACTCCTCCAGAAAGGTTATATCCGTCTCTATATATTTGTCAAATCCCTTTCTGTCATATTCATTCAATTCCATACTCACTTTCTGTTCATATCTTTCACATCATATTGTGATCAATGGTCTAAGCAACATCCGTTTCCGATCATATGAACTACCCAATTTCCACCAATGCTATGCTCTTCTCCCAGCTTATTGCATCATTATCAACTCAGGTTTCTTGCCAAAGGTACTATTAATTAATTAGGAGGAGTAGCCACAAAACGTGGTTTATTTTAGGATTAGAGACATTTCTAGTCTAAAATTTAGGTTATTATGTTCTCTCAAAATGGCTTCTTTTGAATTTTGATTCGGATACAGTCTTGGTCGTATTTGTCTAATAGGCGTTCGCGTGGTAGGGTTTCGATCCCTTAATGCACTTATAACATCCAGTTAGGTTAAAACGACCAAAACCAGTAACGTATTAAACATAAATTTTCAATTCTCCAAGGTGTGTTTTGGATGATTAATTATTAAGCAAGCATAAATTTGAATGTCCAATATGCAGGTGGAAGAGCCAGTTCTCATAATGTTTGCTGCTGTGTTTCTACCTTCGCTCAGGCCAATCAATCACTGCAAATTTCTGAGAATGGGTTTCACAGGAAAAATATCTTCAGCAACTTCTTTGTTACTTGGACTCGTAACTTTTCTTTTCAAGCTTTTAGGAATATCCCTGGTCACATATGAAGTCACACAGAAAGACCAGCCTGCCCATTCTTGTGACTACGATGAAGCGAATGCTCGTAGGTTCACATTTGATGAATCTCCAATGTTTGCGCCAGCCACAGCCCTATTGTTTCTGCAATTGACAGCGCTGGCTATGAGCTTGTTTGGGATGCAACCACTGGCTATGGTTCACAAGGCACAGGACTTGGGGAAATAATGTGCAGTGTTTTGGTGGTGAATGCTTTTGGCCATTTGTCAAAGGACTGTTTGGGAAGTGAAAATATGGAATTGTCCACTATATTCAAGTCAGCTATCTTGGCCTTGCTTTTCATATTGTATTCCCTTATCCTCTAAGAGCTAGATAAGCTTGGCTTTTGCTATATTTTTATCTTCCTTGGAGTAAGAGCTAGCTTATTGAACAAAAAAGATAGGCCTATTGAGGCAGATGATAAACCTGTTAGAAGTTCAAATAAAAACATGATGTCAATGTTTGTGAGCTGCTTGATGTCAATGTTTGTGTGCTGCTTGATGTCAATGCTTGTGTGCTGCCAGCTGCTTTTCTCTCATGCAGCTGAACCTGCCAAAATGGAGGTTTCCGATGATTGCAACCAGTAAAGTTGCTGCAATGTGTGTGTGTGTGAAAAGTCTAAAGTTACTACAAAGTGAGTGTGAAAGGATGTAAAGACTTTGAACACTTTTATTTTGTTAGGTATGTGTTAGTCTTTGTTTGTTTTAAAGAATAGTTGTTGAATATGACTTTTGTATGGATAGCATTAGAAAGTCTTTATAAAATCTCTATAAAAGAGATATTTATGTATGTTTGATATTCATTCCATCCACAAGGAATCAAAGTGTTATCACTGAAGCTTGCTCTTCCTATTTTTTTTTTTCTTTTGTCCAATTTTATTGAGAGTGAAAGTGAGAAGTGTGATAGAGTTAGTAAACTTATCACTCATATATTTTGGTATTGAGTTAGTAAACTTTGAATACCAACAAAACCGGTAAGAATTTATGTTATGTTTACTTTAATAATGGATTGGTTATCAAGTAATCAAATATATGGCATTACCAGTTGTTTATGATCATTGATCATACCCAATCGACCAATCATTCATATCTCGTGGTAATTATACAGACTACTCTAACCTATAGTTTACACTGCCCTTTTTATAAAAGCAAATCTAATCATACCTTTTTTTTTTGCGCTAATCAAATTTTACAAATACTTCTTGTTTGCTACGCACCTGTTTGGGGTGGGCTTCTCTACTAACCCCGAGAATGAAAGCATGCTTATTATGATCTCACCATAAAGTGTAACAGATCTCTCACCCTCTTAATTTATCCTTTATATGCAGATAATTACTTTAAATTCTGTTTAATTATATAATACGCTGCAAGGCTCGACCATAAAATATGCTACAACATCTTGCCACTTAATTAATTAAAGGCTTTTTAGTCAAAATGGTTTGCATAATACATAATTTTGGTCATTGAGATTGAAATTCAATAGAAGTGGTCTCTGAGATTGTCTATCATCCATTCATTGGTCATTTTGTTAAAAAAAATCTGTTAAGTTGGGGGTATTTTTAGCCAAAATAGTCATTGAGATTTGCATAACACATAACTTCGGTCCCTGAGATTGTCCATCATCCATCATTTTGGTCATTTCGTTAAAAAGCTCAGGAACCATTTGACAGAGTTTTTTAATGGTAGGATCCAAATAATGAATGATGGACAATCTTAGGGACCACTTCTATTAATTTCCAATATGAGGGACCAAAGTTATATATTATGCAAATCTCAGAGACCATTTTAACTAAAAAACCTTAATTAAATCACTGTGATTTTCTTCATGAAAAATTTTCACGATGTCATATCAGATGAACAATGTATTTGGACTAAACCAATATCTGTTTCAAGCATACGTACAATTTAAACTTGAAAAGTACCAATAAGAATGGGGACGCAACCATGTGTGGATGTACTGTACAGTCTGTACTGCACATGAACAATTCAATCAGAGAGTGTACATGTAAACAAACTTAAAAGGCGGAACGAACAATGTATTTGGACTAAACCAATATCTGTTTCAAGCATACGTAGACAATTTAAACTTGAAAAGTACCAATAAGAATGGGGACGCAACCATGTGTGGATGTACTGTACAGTCTGTACTGCACATGAACAATTCAATCAGAGAGTGTACATGTAAACAAACTTAAAAGGCGGAACAAAGAAAAAAAAAAAAAAAAGAAGAGACTTTTAGAAGACGAATAACTACTAATTTTAATTTGCATAGTCTAATCAGGCAATTTTCAAGACAAAACGGTAAACTCTTATGACAATTAAGGGTATGATGAACAAATTTAATTAGAAGGCGAATAATTTCTAACTTTAATTTGGTAATTTTTGCAACTTAGTACTACGGTCTAGTGATATTTCTTTTCACTTATAAGTGAGAAGTTTTAGTTCAATTCTCGCCAAAGGCGAATTTGAACCACATTATTGCTAGCCCATTGTGATGCTATTGACCATAAAAACTACCAAGTCTACGTGACACACAGGCCGAGTAATTAATAAGCTAACTACGTCCTTCAGTTGTGTGTGGGGCATGCCAACTCGCCGGCTGAGTTTGACTAGGGAGTAAAATATGTTGATGTGGCGTTAGGCGCTCTGCTGACTTCTTGATCTTGCTACTACGACCAAGGAAGGAACACGTCTTGGCCTTCGGGTTCTAGAACCTGAAGACAAGGTTGCTAGTTTTGAGAAGTTCAATATCAAATTCGGCTTTCAATGTGTCGAATGTTGTAACCTGGTAACACCTCACTTCGCCAAGAAGCCTGATGAGATGACCTCTACCAATAAGGACTCGAAAATCCTTGTCGACCGAGACTTGGATAGGTAATCAGTTGGCCGAGAAGCAGTGATGTTTATCCAAACTGAAGGTGCTTATTGATCGGCTGATTCTACGGCTCCAATGCTGTTTATCTAAACTGAAGATGTCGTCGGTTGCCTTCACAGTGTTGTTTATCCAAACTGAAGATGTGTTGGCGGAAAATGAAAATAAAAATCTCAAGGTTGTTGAGAGGTTTCGCGTAGAGCAAGAGTTTGCGCATGGCAGTTTGTCTATTGAATTGGAGGGGCTTTAATGATGCATGCGACTCTGTATTTATAGTGGTTGTCTTTTGCTTGGCATGACCTGATAGCTTTGTAGAGTCCAATTGCCACTCGAACTTTGTAGAACATCACTTGCTACGTTGACTGTGAACTTGTGTACAATCACCATAGCTGTCCAATATCTCCAAGATATGATAAAGGCTATCTCCTGATTCTCCTTGAAAAGATAAATATATCTTTCCACATGCGTAACCTGACCAACTAAATGCATCCTATTCTAACTGAAACTTTTCTTTCTCCACTATGTTGGTCTAGGTGCAACCATGCATGCATAATAAATTGCATTTTATTTGCAACATAACCTGATCACTTAAGAGACCATTTTTTTTTATCAAAAATCATCTAACATACCTCATGACAAGATAGGAGTATGTGCCATTTGTCCTTCATGACTATCCGTGACTTTTCAGAATAATAAAACCTAGGCTTATCACATCATCACCAAAAGCCAAGCCTATCTAGGCTTTTTCATGATCTATCTATGCATGCATGATAACCTTCTACCGCGTCACGTAACTATTTGCTTAGCCATCATGACCACATCAGTGCTAAGAGTCCCAATCCAAGCTGCTCTTCACATAGTGCACTACTAACAAATCCAAAGTAATTTGGACCGTTCTGCTTGCTTCTGAGTTGGGGCTATGATTTGTATCCCATTTATTTTGTACAAGAAAATCAAGATGATTTATCAAAAGATAATTATTGTGATTAAAAACCATAACATTATCTCAGAACAAAATTATCTTAGCTTTCTTATCTGACGGTCTAGAATCATGCTTACTCAACAGCCTTGATTGCACGGGCCGATGGTGTAATTTTGGGTCTAAACCGATGCTAAGCCCACTTCTCTACCTCTTTAATGTAGACAATTTTTAAGCCAAAACAATAAAATCTTATGGCAATTAAGGACATCTCCAACCGAAGGCAGGTCAGAGGGCTCGTTTTAGCCCTCTGGCCCTCCAAGAAATTAATATTTTAATGAACAGTGCATGGTCATATTTCTTACGTTCTCCAACCGAGGGGCAAAGGGCCAAACATAGCCCTGTCACAAAAAAACATCTCTAACCCAAGGCCAAGGGGCCATAGGGCCAAATATAAAAAAATTCAAATCCAACAGCTAGCTGACGTTAGCTAGCCGTTGGATTTGATTTTTTTTTTTTTTTTTGCTATAAATAGGGTGGATATTGGACTATAAATACCGTGGGTTTCCGGGCATGATAGGGTCATTAGACTGCATGCATTGGAATTCGAAGAACTGTCCCATCGGATGGCAATGAGGCGTTAGTGAAAGGTTGAGAAAGCCAACTGTTGTGTTAGAGGCGGTTGCCTCGTATGACACATGGATCTGGCACGCTTTCTTTGGAGTCTCTGGATCCCAAAATGACATTACAGTTCTTGGGCGTTCACCCCTCTTCAATAACCTGACGGACGATAAATCACCTCAACTTGACTACTACATCAACGGACGTCAGTACAATATGGAGTATTACATGGTAGATGGCATTTACCCAAAGCGGGGTGACACTTGTCCAAGCAATTCCAAACCCTGCGAATGATGCTGAAAAGTGGTTTACCTTACAACAAGAGGCATACTGGAAAGATGTTGAGAGAACTTCCGGTATTCTACAAGCACGGTGGAAGATCATCAAGGAACCGGCAAGAGGGTGGAGTCGAGAAAATTTGGACTCCATCATGATGTCTTGCATCATATTACACAACATGATTGTGGAGGATGAGCGAGATGGGTATATTGATGGAGAGTCTGATGACGACCAAGAGGATCCAAATAGGTTACTAAGGGCTCATGCAAAAATATATGATGGTCCTAATTTGCCTTTGAATCCAAGAACTGGTTGTATCTCTTTCAATGAGTACGTGAGGCGCTATAGGGATGATATGTTCCCATGCCACAAACAAACACCTACAACAGGATCTTGTTGCACATCTTTGGGCCAAAAGAAGCATGCAATAGACGTTTAAGTTTTATGTTGTTAAATGTTTTAAAAAATGTTGTTAAATGTTTTATTTTTATTTTTATGTTGTATAATTTAAATGTTGTTTAATGTTATTTAATGTTTTTAATATTGTTTAATGTTGTTTCATTTTACTTAATTTAATTTAATGTTGTTTCATTTTACTTAATTTAATTTAATGTTGTTTCATTTTACTTAATTTAATTTAATTTTGTTTAATGGCTTAGGAAGTTATAGAAAAAAAAAATAGAATTTTAAAATTTAAAAAAAAATTGTAAAAAATAAAAATAAAAAATAACAGTTAGCTTACGCCTTACCGTTGGAATTCAAATTATGGATCGGCCCGGGGCCGGCCGGCTGGCTGGTTGGCCTTTTGGCCCTTTTTTGTCTAGTAGGGCTCATAAACTATTTGGCTTGGCTCTCGGTTGGAGACGATTTTCGAGCTATTTTTGACCCTCTGGCTCTCTAGATTATTCGGTTGGAGATGGCCTAAGGGTATGAAGTTAGCTTTCACCAACCTTTCCATCCCGTTTAAAGAATAACTCTTATGATCGTCATGATTTCTCGTAGTTCAGATAAGATTCGAACTATCACTTCACCGAAAGTCTGCCTAAAGAGATATAGAGAGGTAGACTATATAATACACACACACACACGCACATCCACACACACACACACACACACACACACACGCACACATATATATATATATATATATATGGACATCGACATTAAATTTCTACAATGATTGATGCTGACGCCGGCCATCTATATATATTATACTTATTTAAACCGCCTTGGACCTGACTTCTATCCACAGCTCTTATCTTTAACTAGCTAATGGCAAATCCTCAATCTCTTCTTTGTGAAAAAGCTCCCCTTAAAATCAATGGACTGCAGAAAACCCTAGAAATTGCAATTCTGTTCTTCTTCGTCTGTGTCCTTGTTTATCGTCTCCTATCTCTCAGGGACCATGGTTTTGTCTGGCTTCTTGCCTTCACGTGTGAGTCTTGGTTTGCTTTCAATTGGGTTCTTACTCTCATCACCCAATGGACTCCTGTTGAATACAAAACATACCCTCACAACCTCTTGCAAGAGTATGTCATACATGTTCTTTTTGTTTTTTAAATAAATTAAACTTGGTTAAGTTTAATACACTTTGTTGGGTTAGGTCCATTCACTTTTCTATCATCTTTTTATTAAATTGAAATAAATGTCATCTTTTATTAATAGGTTTATCTTTTACTCAATTTTTATGATTAACTATAAGAATTAAATGTTATTCTGCTTTTTACTACTCTTCGTTTATATTAGTGTTCTAAAAATAGGCCTAGGTGGCCGCTTAGGCGTTGGACGTAGGTGTGCCGATCTGATTAGGTGTGAATCGTTAAGAAAAATCGGGGAGTTGTTAGGCGTCCGCCTAAGCGCTCTTAGGTGGCCTGGGCGGCTGTCTAGGCGGCGGTCTAGGCGGAGTGAAATGGTTTCCTAGGAAGAAATTCCAAACAGATACCCAGAATCGCAAAAGCTTTCTCGTTGCTTCGTGATGGGGACTATGGGTGGAGGGGAGGGGTCACACTCACACCACACACGTGGTGCTTTATGAAATGGGGAAGGATGCATGCACATCTTCATAATTATCTCTTTATGATTTCTAACCTTAACTTTCAATTGCTATATAGGTTTCTGATCGATTTTGGTGCTCCAAAGTTCAAAGTGGGACACCAACCCAGATAAAATCATAAATAAAAGAGAGAGGATTTCGGGGATGATACCAATATGCGTGGTTTGGTTAAGGGATGCCTGGCATGGCTTCCTAGTAGTTTTATTATGAACCACCCAACCCATTACGTGGGATTTTTACTTTTACTTTTTAAGAATTAGATGTAATCATTTAAAATGTCTTAAGTTATATGGCATATATGCTTAATGTGTTTTTAAATTTTGGACTTGTTAGATACTCTTTTTGTAATTTATCATTGTTTTATTATCTTATTCATGGATTTCATACAAGTATAATTTTTTATGTGTCAATATGCACTTATTTACAAGATATACAAGAAATTTACCTAAATCCAATTAGGCTGCCTAGGCGCCAGTCTAGATCCCACCTAGCTGCTAGGCGTCAGTCCGCTGCCTGACTAGCGCCTAGCATTTTTTAGAACCTTTGTTTATATCTCAATTTTTTCTTCAACCTCCATCACAGGTTAACAATGGTAACTAATCTATGTTGTAGGTACTAAATATGAGTGTATATACTAGTATGGATTTTAAATGTATGGAAGATGGAATTTCTTTGAACTATTTTCATGAATGATAGGTAAATTTATTTTTATTTATTTTTGTACGTACATAAATACCTCTATCGCAGGTTAAATGATTTTATTAACCTATCGTATAAGTATTATATATGTTGACACATAACTTTTCTTTTTAACTATTTTTATGAAAGTAGTTAGTTTTTTTTTATTTAAATATTCAAATAAAAATTTTGAGTAAAGACTCATAAAATTAAGAAATTTAATTAAAGTTGAAAAATAAAAAATTGGACTAAATTCGACAACAGCTCAAAATTTTTTATCTGGATCAAATTTATCCGTTTAAATTTAATTAAGTTACGTATGCTCATGTGTAGTGTTGCTTACCTAATTCTTTGAACCTTGCTAATGCCAGATTGAAAATATATATGTTCTTGTGGTAATTAAAATTTTGATTAATGTCTTATTGTGTATGCTTAATACGTAATTAGGGTTTCGGAGCTTCCTCCGGTGGACATGTTTGTGACAACAGCAGATGCAAAGCTAGAGCCACCTATCATTACTGTTAACACAGCGCTCTCTCTTCTAGCCGTTGATTATCCAACTCACAAGCTAGCTTGCTATGTATCAGATGACGGGTGTTCACCTCTCACTCTCTACTCTCTCATTGAAGCCTCAAAATTTGCTAAGCTTTGGGTACCCTTTTGCAAAAAGTACCATGTTCAAGTTAGAGCACCCTTCAGATACTTCTCTGACAATCCCATTTTGTCAAGTTATAGTCCATCAGGATTCCTTCAAGAATGGACAAAAATGAAGGTAGAATTTGGCCTTATATATTCTTAGTTGAATTTGTATATATGTATGATGTCTCTATCTTTAATCTTGTAGGATGAGTATGAAAAGCTCTGCCAAAAAATTGAAGATGCTGTCCAAAATTTGGCACCTCTTGATTTTTCTAGGGACAATGTGGATTTTGCTCACATAGACAGCAGGAACCATCCCACTATAATCAAGGTTCTTGTTTTTTGTTTTTGGTAATTCACACAAGAAGTAAAGCCTCCCAATAAGTTCAATTTCATCGGTAAAGGTAAATTTATATGCAAGATGACCTTTGTGGAGTAGCAATATATAACAGGTCATTATATTCATTATATATGCTCCACAGTTGGTTGACCGCGACTAATATTGTGGTTCATCTACTTTTCACATCCTGCAACTATTCCTTAAAATTTTAGTGAAACCTAAATAAACTTTCTATTGTTAATTTGAATTAATATTTGTACAGGTGATATGGGAGACTAAGGAGAGAATTTCTAATGGTCTGCCACATTTGGTTTATGTAGCCAGGGAGAAGCGTCCTAATCACTCACATCATTACAAAGCAGGCGCTATGAACGCTTTGGTGAGAATTATTTGCTTAACTAAGAAAATGTTACCATCTCTCTTTTTAAATACATTTGTTCAATTAGTAAATTACTGTTATCTTAGGCTTAATTAGCTAGTGTAAAATCCATGATTTTACCTAGTGACTAATATTTTTAATTAATTTTATGTGCATAGACGAGGGTCTCTGGTGTTATGACAAATGCTCCATTTATGTTGAACGTGGACTGCGACATGTATGCCAACAATCCAAAGATCGTTCTTCATGCGATGTGCCTACTGCTTGGTTTCAAGCATGAAAATGGTGCATTTGTTCAGTTTCCCCAAATGTTCTACAACATTTTGAAAGATGATCCATGTGGAAGCAAAGTGGTTGAGGCTGTAAAAGTACGTATATTAGTTTACTATTACTCCACTTTGACGAAAAAAACTTGCAGGTCAGGTGCTCATACCTCTAGTCAGGCGATAGAAATAGGGATATGAACATGGGGTAGCTAAGTTAGTTTCGCACTATGGCAGATTGGCGTACATGGACCTAATTAATGTAGAAGGCTTTAACTTTCGCAGAAAATTTGGCCAGGGTTAGCTGGGATTCAAGGACCTGTCTATGCAGGGACAGGATGTTTTCACAGACGTAAAGTTATCTACGGTTCATCTCTAACAGATAATGAAGGTATCTTAGCATCCAAGATATATATTATGTGTACTAATGTACATAAATAATCACTCATTAATGATTAATCAACTTATAAATGATTTTTCAAAGGGAACTTGACGAGTGAGAGACCAAACAAAGAATGCTTTGGAAATTCTCCAGAGCTCATCCGATCAGCTACCCAAATTTTATTAGAGGAAAATATTGATCAACCGGACGACCTTTCCTGTGCGGTCGATGCAGCATACCAAGTTGCTCATTCCGAGTTCGAGCATGATACATTATGGGGCAAAAAGGTAACGAAAAATATTTTTCTCTCTAATGTTAGAAGGAGTCTCTGTTAATTGACAGGAATTTTGACATTGTTAATTGGGCCGACCCTTTTTCAGGTGGGTTGGGTTTATGGGTCGGTAACAGAAGATATCCTAACTGGGATGAAGATCCATGCAAGAGGGTGGAAGTCTATCTTATGCATGCCAGAACCACCAGGTTTTCTGGGCACTGCACCCTCAACTAATCATGTTATGTTGATCCAGAGGAAGAGAGGCGTCACAGGGCTGCTAGAAATTTTGTTCAGCAAAAATTGTCCCATTTTTGCCACCCTTTATGCCAAGCTTGAGTTTAGGCAATGCTTGGCCTACCTGTGGATGCTAATTTGGGGACTGCACTCTATTCCTGATCTATGCTATGCTCTTCTGCCAGCTTACTGCCTCATTACCAACTCACACTTCTTGCCAAAGGTAAATAGAATCATCATCTAAGTATAATGTGATTTTAGTTCGGAATTGTTATCAGCATTTTCAAATAGTCACTGGGCTTGCACTCTTGTTTTCCTTACCTTTTTCATCAAAGAAGAATGTAAGATTTTTGTTGGAGTACCAATAATAGCTGTTTTTAAATTTTGTTAAATTAAGCTTGGTATAAACATTGTTAATGATGGAATTACAAAGTCTACGTACACTTCAAAGTAATCTGTTACCAAATAGTGTGACAATATTTTAAGTACATATAATGATTGATGTCGATTAAATAATATCACATGTTTTCATGATTGAAATTTGGTGTCCCTAGCTGTACTCAACTCAAACGATTTTGCTTTGTAGGTCCAGGAACCGGCTCTAATAATATTTGCTGCTGTGTTTCTCATTAAACACTTAAACACACTACACTCCAACCTTGATTCTGGTCGATCAATTAGGGCTTGGTGGAACCAATTGACAGTGGGACCATGGAGCAAAATACTCAGTTTAACTGCATCATTATTTGGAGTTATAACTGTGGTATTTAAGCTTTTGGGCATATCTGAGGTGACATTTGAAGTCACACAAAAGGAGCAAAATTCCTCTTCTAGTGACCAAGAAGCTACTTATGATGCTAGGTTTACTTTTGATGAGTCTCCAATATTTGTACCAGCCACAGCCCTATTGTTTCTGCACTTCACAGCTCTGGTCACGGCCGCGTTGGGGTTGCAACCACCGGCTCATGGGGTGAATGGGGCAGGCCTAGGGGAGTTGATGTGTAGTGTGTGGGTGGTGCTATGTTTTTGGCCATTTGTTAAAGGTTTGTTTGGGGAGGGTAACTATGGGATTCCCATGGCCACTATAGTCAAGTCAGCTGTGTTGGCCTTGCTCTTCATGCACTTCTGCCCTAAGAACACTACATCCTGATCAAGTTTCTGATTAATACAAAGTTAGGAGATCAGAGTAGACAGAGTTGTAATGTTCTTGTCTTTCCTGATTGTATTTGTATAAGGATGAAAAAAATAAAAGAAATTATAACTATTTTATTAAGTGTTTATTTCAAATTTAATGGGTTCTCACATGCATCTCCTTTATGGATTTGATGGCTTTCTAGTTATATATCTTCGGAGAAACAAGTGCATTGTAGCATATAACCACGAAACAAAAGAGGACAAAACTAAGCTAGCATGTCGCCATTTGAAACTAAGGATTGTTACGTAAACTTAGGAGAAATAGGGAGCACAAATCAAATCCAATGGTGCTATCTACTTTTAAGTTAATCTGGTATTATAACTGATATACTTGTGGAGGACTGTGCTTAGCTCTATGCTTAGAGATGGATAAACTCTTGTAATGAAACTTATGATGAAATGAAAGCAACTATCGTATCTTTTTTAAAAAAAAAAAAAAAAGAGATGAGGATAGGAGAGGGACGACAAGAGAGAGAGAGAAGGAAGCCCAACGATAGTATTTTCACTTATGCTCCTTGGTGCCTTGTGCCTTTATTTGTACTAGCCACATGTTCTTTTCTTGCCTCACAAGTAATACAAGCCATAAAGGATTAGATATCCAAATCCTATTGGACTCTTGCTTCTAAATTTATACAATCACATTCCTAAAGAATATTAACTACAACACTCACTCTTTGAGTGTAACGTTTAAGAAGTTATCGCATCAAGTCTTCTCGAATGATTATTGAAGTCTTCAATTGGCATAGGCAATTTCATTCGCGAAGTGCGACAAAACCCAAAGGGTGAGAAGTGTAAGGTCGAAGTTTGAAGTAATCAAACGGCGATAAACGCTCACATTAGGGTATGACCAACCTAAGACCCCAGTTAAAACCTTGTCATGTTATCAAACCCCAGTGGGACAAATACTCCTGAACTAAAAGAAAAAGAGTACGTTAAGGTCAACTTCTGCTACATACTATCCTTGAGTTCGACAAAACTCCTTAATTAGACTGTAAGCAACGTAAATCAGACAATTTACGTGTTCCAATCTTCAGACAAGCTTCTAAAAACTGAATTTCGGCAGTGACTTGGTGAAGAGATCATTGAAATTGTTTGGGAAATAATTCTCTTGACTTCGATCTTCTGATGCTCTTGTTGAGGATGAGAGGAAAAATTTTGGCGCAATGTACTTGGTATGGTCTCTTTTGATGTATCCTTTTTGAATCTGGTATCGTTGCAAATGAGAGAAGAAAAACATGTAGAATTATCCTCAAATATTGTTGGGACGTCAATGATGGACGCTAATCCACAAGTGCTTTGACTATGCTTGACAACGGCTTTAAGCCATGTACACTCACTAGCAGCCACATAGATGGTGAGTATCACGCCATGGTTCCAGGACATAGCAACTAAAGTCTGCTTAGTAGACTTCCAAGATATTTGCAATTTCACCAATGGTAGAGACATAACCTGTTTAGGGTCTTGCTTTGTGCGGGTCGAATAAGTACCCATGCCAGCATCAGGAGAACAAAACTTAATTATGCTGAAAAATCTTTTGATTTGTATATGCAGGTGGCCACATTCATAATGGAGAGGATTATAAGTGCTGAGGGACATAAGTACTGCTGCGCTTTCACGGATTGATTTTTCGTAATCACCCAAGCTCTTAGGAAAATGCTCGGCATGATTACTACTGTAGGGCCTTCCCTCCGACTGCTTAAACTTATCGTTCGTTGCTATATGAGGCTCGCACAAGGCCAAAAGTAAGTTACTCTTAATAGTTAATACTTATAGGTCTAAGCTCGTCTTGTGTCTTGGACTAAACAAGATTGGAATTGAGTTCAAGCCAGTTCTAACATATGTGTGTCTAATACAATTTAACTAGTTAAGTCTCAACAATTTCAAGTTTTGTTAAATATTGGTTGTCATTTAGTCTAATTTAACTGAAATAGCCGCGTTCAGGATTGAGCTTGTAACACTCTAGATAGGACTTGTAACATACAAAATGTTGGACCGTTCTCCACTTTAACTATTCCAGTCTTAACATTATAAGTTCACCAAACATCGAACGTTATTAGTCTAATTTTAAAATAGTCGAGTTCAAGTCAAGTCAGCAAATGATGAACATAATTACATTTGTCAATTGATGAATTTTTATTGCAGGGACGTTGACTACAGAAAGTTGTGTCTTCCTAAGAGGTTGAAGGATCGTAAAGTCATTAACCTCATCGCTGTAAGTTCTTCGAATACAATTTTTTATTTTTTTGGATTGCTTCCCACAACCCGTTTAGTTTTACTGAAACAATTCTACTTGATTTAATTTCCAGGACAACCCAACCGCCATGGCATGCATGAGACAGCTTGTTCGGTGTCTTATAGCTGCGAGAAGGGCTCCCTCCGACAGAGGCGGGCGCGGAGGTCGAAAACAGGCACCCGGGCGTGGAGGTAGAAAACGGGTACCCGGTGAAGGCTACACAGGAGTAGCAGACGAACCATGTTATATTCACCTATGCTGGTCAATCTCACCAGAGATGAAATACCAAAACCATGGAGACTGAAAACTGTTGTAATATGTTGCTTTTAATGTGCACTTTGTTTTCAATGTTGTAATTCACTTTTCATCTGTAGGATATTTTAGTGTTTCTAACTATTGTAAAATGTTTTTCCTAGACTGACTGCTGTTGTTTGTCTCAAAAGTTGCTTTGTCTTTCATTGCATTTTTGGCATGGTTAGAGTTAGTCCCACATCGGCCATGTGAGAAGGAGTGATGGACTTTATTAGGTTGTCTCGCGCTTCAATGGTCACGACCTTACTTGAACAGGATCTGTTCTATAGGTTGTACCTCTGTATCCTTGATCTCAAAGGAGACAGGAACCTCAGTCTGGTGGATGAACCATGACCGTATGATCAGAGCGTGACTAACAGCTTTGTGATCCTTGGATCATGCGAGCGGTAGATGATCGTTCTCAGCCGCTGTAACAACCGGTTGGGGTGGTCACACGGTTGTCTGACAGACCTCCCTTCTAAACTTTTTTATTTTTTGCTTAAATTTCATTTTCTTCTTCAATTCTTTTCGCAGTATTGTATCCAAGTTGCGCAACAAACATTGCATGCTAAAAACACAAACAAATTAGCCCTCAATCTTGCTTGGGAGGGATTGAAAGATTGCTTTCGAGCATAAACGATAAATGATGCATCTGTGACATTATTCTCTCCATATCGTCAGATTTTGAGCCTGCTCTTACACTGGAAACATCTCCGACCTCCGCCGCATCTTCAGTTTTTTTTCATGGTTTTTGCTTGCATCAACCAACCTAAACACGCAACAGAAATGAGGAGTTAGCATAGGTTCTATAATGAATGGGCACATGCACCTTCCATGAAGCTTCACGTATTAGATTATTGAAAACAGCAAATATAGCATTTCACGGTGATTCGAAACAGGATTCTGCAGCTATAATAGCACCCATATAAATTGGCTTATACACGCACCTGTCTAATACAGAAGACCTGGCTGCACTCTATCCGCTACAGTTGAACTGTTGGGACTGTTAAATGCTCCTGTTAAGAAATCTGGTTGCAAAAAGCTACCAAAATCCAAGTCACCGAGTTGCTAGTGCCAAACAAATTTGTTTCTGAAGTGTGGTCAACAGAAGTCGTCTGATTAATACTTTGTTTTACAGAATTATCTGCAAGATTTGATGCATTATTCGAGCTAGCAAGATCATTCCAAGCATCGAATGAATCATCACCCGCATCAGTAGTCTTATGATAAAGAGCCTTGTTGCTGGTGGTCTGCAATTGGTTGTCTCGAACCCAATCGACACTACTTTGTTTTACAGAACTATCAACAAGATTTGGTAGTGTGTGGGGCGGGCATCGGGGAGATGATGTGTAGTGTGTGGATGGTGCTATGTTTTTGGCCATTTGTTAAAGGTTTGTTTGGGAAGGGTAAATATGGGATTCCAATGGCCACTATAGTTAAGTCAGCTGTGTTGGCTTTGCTCTTCATGCACTTCTGCCCTAAGAACATTGCATCATGATCAAGTTTCTGATTAATATAAAAAATTACGAGATCAGATGAGACAGAGTTGTAATGTTACTGTCTTTCCTGATTGTATTAGTATAAAGGTGAATTTCATAATTGTCTCAAACTTTTGAGGTGTTTCCACTTGGTCCGACCTTTTTTTTCCTCAAGTTCATCTCTAAATTTTATAAATATGTGTTTAATAAGGACAAATTGGCTTTCGTTATAAAAGCTGATGAATAATACACGACCATTTTTTTTATGTGCATTTCAGTAACACTTCTAATTTGACCAAAATGTGTTTCCACCAACTGCATGTGACTTCTTTCTATAGAACAATACTCGGATTAAAACACGAACAGAATTAACCAAACTCAATCGGCCGTTCCGGTTTGTAGTTGTTGCTTATACTTGATATTAAAATTGTTTGAACAAAAAACACTAATTTTCGCGTTCAATATACGAATATTGTTTTGGTAGATGCATGGCATGAGACATGTAGAGGTGCTTTACTTTATTCTGAACTTTGCATAAAGTGAATGGTAGTCTTTAACATAGAGTTTGACTACACCTCCTTATATAGTTTAAAAGAATTAATTATTTTGTATAATTCATGTGGCACCATTTTATTAGGTTTATAGTCCCATATATATACCAGATCAGCAAACAAATAGAGTTATAACAGAAACATAACGGAAGGATCACATTGGTGGTGGAATCATACATAGGAACTACATTTATTGATTTTTATTGCTATGGACCAAACTAAGAACTTGTACCAATTTGAGAGACCATTTTAGCTAAAAATGCATCTAAAATATTCACCAAGTAAAGCCTCATCCAAATGTGTGCTCCAACATTTTAACCACGGGATTTCAACTCTTCAATTAGGGCATTCAAATCAGAATGTGATGATCCTCCTTTCTCAATAGCCCTTTTTGCCTGCTCTGCAAGTTCCCAAGCTCTACTTCTCATTTCCTCTGCTTCCTCACCCACCATAATCCTCCTTACAGCTTTATCAACAGCCTTCTTCTTAACGAAATCCCCAACAAGACTAGCCCATTTCTGAGCACCCACTCCAACACCTATTTTCAGCACTTGGGTCACCAGCTTCTCGTTGTAAAACTGATCCGCCGACACCGGCCACGTCACCATCGGCAACCCAGCAGAAATCCCTTCCAGCGTCGAGTTCCACCCACAGTGAGTTACAAACCCGCCAACAGCCCTATGATCAAGAATCAGAATCTGCGGGGCCCACCCTCTTATTATTAGTCCTTTCCCTTCCATTTTATGCTCAAACCCTTCTGGCAGCCAATCCTCTTTCTCCATGTCATCATCTTGTCCTCTCCTCACTACCCAAATGAAGTCCTGCCCGGAAGCCTGAAGCCCCATTGCAATCTCCTTAAGCTGAGAGGCATTGAATTTAGCCATGCTTCCAAAACACACATAAACGACCGAATTGGGTTCTTTTGAATCAAGCCACTTCAAGCAATCGTTCTCGTTGATGGAAGATGCTTTTCCTCTAAGTGATTTTTCTTCATTGCTTCTATTGCACAGAGAAACAGGGCCTATATGCCAAGCCTTCCTCCCCAAAACGTTTCTGTAATAATCTGCATAAACTGGTTCGAGCTCATAAAAACTGTTCACAACAATTCCATAGCTCTTCTGCTCAGATTCCTTGGCCCGTTTGAGCATCCGGGTCAAGTCGTTTTCAATATTTTCCTTTTCAAAAGCAGGCAATTGGGCTCTTGTCATCGTAATCTCACCAGAAAAATTTGGAATCACGAAAGATTCCAAATCGGACGAACTGTTCTTGAAAGGCTCATACTTGCTCATATTATATGAGGCAGCCAAGGTGAAGAAACTAGTGCCATGAAAAACCAACCTCGGAATATCAAACTTTGCAGCTGCATCAGTTGCCCATGGAAAACATATGTCTGCCAAAAGGAAACTAGGGTTTTCGTCGAGCAGAAGCTGCTCGAGCGGTTCTTGGAGCAAGCTTGTTGCTTTGTGGAAATTGGTGGATAATTCTGGTGAGGTGAGTGAGTCGAGAATCTCACAACCATCTGGCAGACCGGCTTGTACAGAAGGGAACTTGATGGTTTTGATTTCGACTTTGACGCTGCCAGGATTGGTTTTGCTTGACTGAGTGGCTTTGGAGAATGTTGAAGCGTTGAGAGGAGTTGTGACTATGGTTGTCTTCACTCCTTGCGCTGCGAATAGCTTGGCCATATCTGAGATCGGTATCATGTGGCCTTGACCCATGAAAGGGAACAAGAAGACGTGGAACTCACGGTTTTGGCTACCCATGATTGGGATTTAGAAATGAAGATGGAGGAAGTAAAGTATTGGGGTGATGGTTTGCGTTTGTGATGCATGAATTGAGGGTCATATATAGAAGTCGACTAAGTACATAAACTATGGAAGGTTTATAAACAATGTATGGTTATAAACATCTTACCATCTGAACGGCAAACCATCACCCAGCAACACATGTAAATTATTTCACTTGAGTTTCTGTTCTGAATCTCTTGTTATATCGTTTGGTCCAGAAAAGAGTCTTGTTCCCAAAACAACAAGAAAAGGCCACATGTCGACAATAATTTTAGCGTTTAGAACCATAGTGTTTTACTTGGAGGAGTATTCTCTAGCCTTCCTATTCCCATCACTTTCCATTCCCTTCTCTCACACATTACTTTTTGTCTTATTATCTCTATAAAAAAAACAATATAAGATGTTGACGTGGCTTAACCGTGACGGTTCAAATAGGAGAGCATAGAAGGGTAGAGAGATTAAGAGGGTAGAGAATCCTCCTCCGCTTTACTTGCAAGCCTGAGTCTTTCAGCTCAGTCGGCACCATTCCATTGACGATCCCATCACCGAAATTCCCGATAAGAGATCAACTCGAACTCAAGGCATTCTAGTGGCCTCGTCCTTGTCCGGCTCCAAATGTACGTGTCATTGTCAACACAAATTATTCTTCTAGATAGAAATTGTCAAAGTAGTCAATACATGACACTATAAGAATTGTAAGTGTTAAAGGCAATTATATTTGCATCTATTAGTATGTATTAGGGGCAATTATTGTGGATTTCTGCCTCTAAAGGTTAGGAGTAAAAACCATCGTTGCTAATTCCGCCCCTATTGTTCTTTCTACCATGATGGCAATTACAAGATTAGAGAATAAAATATATTAATTTCGGAACGGGATATTACATGGTAGATAGAGTTACCATAGATATATGACCTGAGTCTTGAATCTCTTTAAAATTATATTTGTTTGGGTATACCAAATGATTGATTTCTTATGAAAGTAGGAACCAGATGTGGGTTCATCAATCCCCACTCTTATTCTCAAGAACTCCCTTACACAGCCACCACGAGGATCACAGTCAACCCTCACCACCCTACCAATCGCAGCCCCTAGGGTTTCCCCCATGCGCACTGACATGAAAGACGGTGGTAGCCCATGAATCCGAACCCAAAACTCCTGCTCACACAACAGAACACTAGCAGGCACCTCCATTCCCTTTACCTCAGCAAGAATAAGCAACGATTTTCCAAAGAACCATGACCTGCCATTTAGCACCGTGCGCATAGGATTTCCCAAAGGACTCAAACGTGCACATGGGATTTCCACCTGTCAGGTGTATTTTCGTAATTTTACAAGATTAGGGAATAAAATATATTAATTTTGAAACTGGATATTACATGGTAGATAGAGTTACCATAGATATATGACCTGAGTCTTAAATCTCTTTAAAATTATATTTGTTTGGATATACCAAATGATTGGTTTCATATGAAAGTAGGAACCGGATGTGGGTTCTTCAAATCTTCTCACATGTTGTCGAGATGGTAGCTAACGACGGTAGTGAATCAACATTTTTTATCATTTCTATCCATAAATTCGCGTAGTTATTAAACAGTTTTTGTTTTCTCAGTATAGATATTAAATTCGCGTATAATATAGTGCAAAGTTAGTAAATTCACGTGTATAATACACGTACAAAAATAACAGCGGTCATCAAAGGGCCCATGTGACTAGAAAATACTCAGAAAAATCTCAAAAAGGGACAAAGAACGGGAAGTGATTACCGCGTGGAAAAAAAATTGAAGATGTGAAAATTGGGACCCAACAGCACTACTAGATATGAGAAATTATGCAACCCAACATCATTTCTATCCATAAACGATCCCATCAACGAAAATTGAAGGAAAAATTTTAGAGATGAAGGAAAAATATAAAACAAAGAAAGTGGCTAGCAGGTAGTAAGAGGAAGAGGGGTCAGACATTCAAAGAGTTCCATGGATTTGAAATCTTAAGGTGTGAGGTAGGATTTTGTTTGATCTTGGTTATATACACTTCTTACTCTTAAATCCTACAAAATTCACAATTTAATGAAATACTACAAAATCTTTAGCTTTTTAATACATCTATGTTTGGATGGATTTTAAAAATAACTATTAAAATCTCGACTGACTACACCTAGATTTTCATAGATTCTAAAAATCCTTTAGTTTATTACACTAGGATTTTAAAATCTATTAAATTCTCTTAAATTCGAGTTTGACTACACCTCCTTAAATAGTTTAAAAGAATTAATTATTTTGTATAATTCATGTGGCACCGTTTTATTAGGACTCAAACGTGATAAAGAGTGATAAGGACTCAAACGTCCACATATGATTTTCACCTGTCAAGCGCATTTTCGTAATTTCAAAAGAATTAAATATGTGCAAGGTGATAAAGAGTGATAAGGACTCAAACGTTCACATAGGATTTCCACTTGTCAGGTGCATTGTCGTAATTTTACAAGATTAGGGAATAAAATACATTAATTTCAGAATGAGATATTACATGGTAGATAGCGTTACCACATAGATATATGACCTGAGTCTTGAATCTCTTTAAAACTATATTTGTTTGGGTATACCAAATGATTGGTTTCATATGAAAGTAGGAACCATATGTAGATTCTTCAAATGTTCTCACATGTTGTCGAGATGGTAGCTAACGACGGTAGTGAATCATTCGCGCAGTAGATGATCGTTCTCAGCAATGTCATCATCGTTTATAAATATTGTTGTTGTTCTTTCAACAGTTTTTATCATAAATGTTCTCAAATTGATAACATATTGTTGGACTCATAGGCTTTACATGTGTGCATAGTCAGTACCTCAACATAACACTTGACGAAATCTACACTGAATGAATAAATCGATATGCAGTGGCCAATTTTAAAGTCGACATTGATTAATTTTGAAATTAAAAAAAATCAAATGAAGATTTTGGACAATTTCAGAAATCATTAGTAAAAAAAAAATTAAAAAAAAAAAAGCATATTTCAAAGTTATCGGCTAGCCGCAATTAAGGATATTTTTTTTTTTTTTTTGGTCAAAAGCTACAATTAAGGATTAACAAATCACACATATCTCTTTGTCATTTACGTTAGGTAAAAGATACATACCTGTTGTACTTTAAAACTCAACATAAAGCGTCAAATTACACTCACCACATCAAAACTTGTCATTTGTGAATCACAAATTGATTAAATTTAGGGAGTTGTTCTGCCTCTCCCAATAAATCATTATGCAGTTCTTTATAGTGTTATGTTTTTCTCAAACTTCTTTATGAAAGGAGTGCAGTTTGAATATTTTTGTAGTGTCAATAACACTTTAAGAACTTATTTGGAAGTGATTTTAAGATGACTGAAAGTGTTTCTAGTAAAATTGTTTTTGAAACCAATCCTTAGTAAGCCTAAGTGGATATTGGAAAGATACTTAAAGTGCTTTTTGCAAAAAACACATACCAGTGTTTCTTCCATAAAGCACTTCAAGTTTTTTTGGAACTCAAAATTAATTTCACCTTAAATGCTTTTAGTCATTTTAAAAAGCAATTCAAACTGTGGAATAAAAAATAATCAAGAAAATTAAAGAGGCGACACATGGACTCTTGGGTAAAAAAGACAAAATTACCCTTGAGGCACACCAAAACTTCTACGCGCAAACAGGGGACAATCATGGCTCAATAAAGGTCAAAAGTGATCAAAATAGATATTTATTCAAAACATATTTCATCCATCCTCATCAAATCTCCCTCACAAGGTAACTACCAAATTATATTAATTAGCTAATTAATTGATTTATCACTCAATTAATTTATTAATTAGCTAATTAATTGTAAATTACACCCAACAAACCACTAAAGTGGCCGGTTCCCATCTCTCCCAAAGGGGCAAGCCACACCCCTATAAATACCACACCATTTTCTCCAAAAACCTAAGTTGAATCCTCTTGCAAAATTCTCTAAATTCTCCAAACACTTTTCTCTCAAAATTCTAACTTTGGCATCGGAGGTTCTTCAGCCAAAGCCCCCCCCCCCCATTTTTCGTGGGCGCGTGAGGCTCTTGGTCTTGACGTAAGGTGTTAATTGTTTTCTATGTGCAATTTTGTCCAAGAAGAAGAGGGCAGAAATTTGGATCCACAAATTGGTATTTTCATTGAGAGTTTGATTCACACACTCGAAGAAGACTCTCGCATTCAACGTTTCTAATTTCTCGTTCATTTGTAGATTTTTCGTACGTTCTACTTCCTAGAATTTTTTATAAAATTCTTTGAACAAACGTAGAAGAAAATTACAATGACAAGAAATTTGGAAACCATAACGAACGAAACTTCCTACGTTCAAAGATTCGGATCTAGTGATGGAGATTGCGATGTAGCCCCACCACGACGAAACAAGGCTCAACATGGCAGCAAGATGAGCAACTTTGCCACCACGGAGCACTACCACTAAGGCAGCCACGGGAACCACCATGGCAAAGGGGAGTGGGCCAACTCCATCCAACAGACCATGGCCTTATGCGCTACCACTACAGCAGCCCAAACCCAGGACCAAGCCCAAGCCCAAGCGCTGGCAGCAGCTGCGTAAGTAGCCCAGCAAGCAGGCCAATCTGCAGCCCACACCGCAGGGCAGCCGAGCCAAGCTCAGCGTGAGCAGGCCCAAACCGTTGCCCAAGACGCATCGCAGGCCCAAGCTACACTAACCATTCCCTCGGCCTAGCGCCACACTGCACCTGTCACGCCCCGATCCTGACATACGTCCCGGATCGACACGCAATGTCACCAAATACTCGTATATCTAACATACCCATCTCCGGGATATGGCAAATCACAACTCGAGAATCAAATCTCATAGTAATTTTTTTCGTATACTTTATGGCTTCATCTAACCTCCTCGTTAGACTGCATACGTACCCTCATTAGGGATCAAGCCATTCGTAGTCCACCTTCACTATAACTCGACATATAACATAGTCTGTTTAAGCCAAAATGCATAACATTCCTCAATCAAACATTTGGACTTGACAAGCATGAATTATTCGATTCAAACTACATAACAACCCGCATGACAGTCAAGGTTTCTATTTCATCAATCATATAAATCATTATGTTTCAACATAAAATCGCTATTCATATCATGTAATATATCAAAGAATCAATAAAGCACAACAATATCCTCTAGTCGCATTGATCACTGATCTAATCGTTTTAATAACAATCATATTCAACATTCTTCCACAATCATCTCAAGTAACTCATTCCATGATATCAAGGAGGCACGATATTAACATTTAATTATGTTAATCAGTCAATCAGATTACATCTCAATGCTCAAAATTAATAAAGGATTTCTATATAATTCCCTGCTTGGATTTCAAGTAATAACTTGATAATTCTAATTTATGTTCACAAGATTTATTGTGGGTAATTCTCATTCACTCGAATCCAGGGTACAAGTCTAACTTATGAAAATGAGCAAGAGTAGGGATTCCGGACCACTCAACGGAATCTAAAACTATCAATCGGTTTCTCGCATGTAAAATTAGTGTCATCGATCACAATCTATAAACATCAAATATAGAATCATGCTTTATGAAATCATAATCAAGTCACTGATAACTTCGAAAGAGTCACCCAGACATCCAACGACTTTTCTAATTCAAAGCACAAGATTCTCAAAATCCATCGTTTATATGTACATTAAAAACTAGGGCTAGATGGACACAGTTTGGCTGAAGCTTACATCTTTGAAACTATCTCAATCCAAACTCAATGAAACCCGAGGTGGATATGATCCCGGACCATCACTCAAAGGAATCGCGGAGTATAAGGGATTCTGGACCATCTCTTAATGAAATCCGAGTAAATACGATTCCGGACCATCATCAACGGAATCGCGGAGTATGAGGGATTCCGAACCATCTCTCAACGAAATCCGAGTGGATATGATTTCGGACCATCACTCAACGTGTGATGGAATCGCGGAGTATGAGGGATTCCTGACCATTTCTCAACGGAATCCGAGTGGATACGATTCAAAGAAATGAGACAAGCACAAGTTACTTAAAGAAATGAGATAAGCACAAGTTACTTAAAGAAATGAGACAAGCACAAGTTACTTAATTTACAAAAGTTCAACCAAGGGAAATAAGGCATAAATACTAAATTTAGAACGAATCAACGAAGCGGGAGATGAAACCATATCGAAGCAACAAATCCCCATCACCACGGGTTAACGGTCTACCACTAGTCCTCACATTTCATCACAACATGCCAAGCAAACCAAGCAAACCAATCAAACCATATTTCAATATATAATCTCATTTCATAAACTTAAATCAATGTCTTAGTATTGGAAATAACAATTCAATAGAAACATATTCATAAAACCAATTCATATCCACACCGGATCATAATTATGAAAACTTGGGTAATTACCAATATCACATATATTAAAGTCACCCACATTTTATCATATCATACAATCTATGCACATCAACCACCTTTCAAATATGCAAGTCAAATCACATATCACAATCCTCATCAGTACACAAGCCAAATCATGTTTAATAAACATAGGTCTATGGCTAAATATATAAAATTCCCATTTCAATAGAAATCATATTTATAAGACCAAATCATATTCATAAATGATACTAATATAAGAAATTAAGATAATAACAATATTTCATAAATTCAAGTCGCTATCTAACCAATATAGGCCCACTCGATTTTCACTAGTAATTCCCTAAGGTCCATAAACAATATCTACAATAGCATACTAAAATTTGGTGTCAATTCACTGGTAAAACCGTCAATTGTTAGAATATTCAAGTGGCGGACCTTATCGAAAATATACTCAACCAACATTTCATAAATCGAATGTCACACATCGAAAAATTCGACTTTTTCTAAAAACTCTCAAATTTTACAAAAATGAAGATCTCAACAAGTAGAGTAAACTTTATACCTGTGGCCGAGTCCAATTTGGTCGAGAAGGCCCCCAAATTGGCTCGCACTCGTCGAAACCCTAAGGTGGGTGTTCTTCAATTCGGCTTCCTTGGTGTTCCAACGCCTCTACAACTGATTGGGTCTTGTTCCTAGGTCCAAAAGAAGTTGATCAAGGGTGATGGTGAATGGTGATACTCACCGGAACGATGAATCACCGTCGAGAACCCCCGGGTTCTCTGGTGGAGTTCTACCTGAATTAGACCTTAAAAACCCTTGATTTTTGGTGGAGATAGAAGGAGGAAGGTAGTTGAGCAAGTTGCAGGTGAAGGAGATAAGAAAATCAATTGAGAAATGGTAGAAATTGGCCTGAAGTTGGCCGGTTTGAAAAATGGCTAATGGAGTACACGGGTTCAAGAAATGGGGGAAAGAAAATGTCAACCTCCCCCTATTGGTCCTTTCTCATCCTCTAATAATCTGATTGGTCCCCCTTCACTTAACTTTTAACCCACATGTGGGAATTAAATAATTTCCACAATCTATAGTTCACAACTTCAAACGTCTGTAACTATACCGTTATAATTCAGACTCGTAAACAGCTTTCGCCTATGCGTTCGTGGGTTCGAGATCTATTCAACAATATAAATTGTGACCTCGAAAAGTCTATGGATTTTAAATAATTAATCTCCAAACTTCAAACTTCGTAACTAATTTAATTAAAATCTTGATTCAAACAAATTAAAATAAATTCTCAAAAAAATAATATAAAATCTCAATAATACAAATACATAGATTATAACAGTGAAATCCGGGAACTGGATTTCACAGAGCCCACGTGCCCCACACATGGCACGGCCCACTTCCGCCGCCCAACCCGCTTCGTGGCTCACTTAGCGATCCCGACCGGTCCAAGGCCGGTTCAACCATCCCATATTCATATTTCTGGACCGACGATTGAACCAGGGGTATTTTCACATCATTTATCCGTAGATTTGACATTTCCCAATTCAAATCTCGTGCCCAGAGTCCATTACATTTCCACCACTCAAGGAGACGCATATAGTCCAAGCTTTTCCAACCTGAATGACAAACCATACTTGTCTTAACAAGTCATAGAGTTAACAAGCGCCCTCACACAGCACGACCTTGGTGAATCAGCTTTTACAACGCACTGAGATGCAGCGTGCACTGGACAAGGTGTCCCGAAGCATGACAAGGGCAGATGATGAACCTTTCCAGCAACGCCCCGACAAGCAGCTCCTCAACCAGCCACAATCCAAGCGTTCTAGCAGTGTACGCTCTCATCTAGGTCCTCAAGATAGCATATACTCTTGTCTTAGCGCAGGGAGGAGCGTGCACTCCCGATCAAGCCCACGGATGAGCATACGTTCATGATTGAGGCCACACTCTAATTATTAACATGGACAACCTTCCAAGTGAAGTGTTGATTCATAACTAGGCTCGCAAGGAGCATTCTCCACCTCACATCGAAGTAGACAGCACAGCAAATGGAGAAAAGCAATCACTCAATCAGGCTCAAGTTCAACTAGCAGCTTGCAAATAGCCTGCTCGCTTGCCAGGAGCATGCCACATGCACCGCAGCCACAGTATAGACAAGTCGAGCATAAGGAAGAGCGGCCTAAACCAATAGGTCATGATCGGAGGCAGCTGAAAATTCCACTACCCCAGCAGAGGCAAATTCAAGAAAAAGTTGACAGGCTCCTGACTAAATGATTACGCAACGAGGCTGCTAACAATGCGCTTCAACGAGACATGACCAACATAAGCATGTCACCATTCACGAATGAGATCGAGCAGACAAATCCACCTTGCACTATGCCTTACTTCACTCAGTACAAGGGGGACAAAGATCTGGATTGACATCTTAAGCACTACTGCAGTACCATGATCCTCTATAGGAACAACGTCGCGCTTATGTGTAAAATTTTTGCCACAACTCTACAAGGCGAGGTGCAAGACTAGTTTCACACCCTACCGCCGCAATCGATCCAGAGTTTCAATGAACTTTTCTTAGTTTTCACTAAGGGGTATTCATCTAACTGCTCAATCAAAAGGACATCCGACTATCTCTTCAGCATCGTAAAAGATCCTTGGGAGACAATTCGCGACTATGTCAAGAAGTTCAAAGCGGATAAGGCTAAGATTGTTGGCTGCAACGAAGACATAGCAACATTCAGAAATGGGATTCCCACCGAACACCCTTTATTTGAAAAACTGATCATGGGAGAAGAACTAACCCTAACAGCTTCTTATGCTTTGGCGGAAAAGCACGCACTATGGGACGAGGCCAAGTAGTCTAACAAAAATGAGTTAGAAAAGAAGCGCATGGAACGTTCCCCGACTAGAGAAGACTCAGCGCCCAAAACATTCACCAAGTTCACAGTTCCAATCGGTCAAATTCTTCGCAAGTTCAAGAACGAACCTTGGTTCAAACTACCGTCACCCATTAAAGGCAATCTTACCAGGCTGGATCAGACAAAGTATTGTGCATTCCATCAAAAACCAGGCTATACTACCAAACGGCTGCCAAAAGTGGAAACAGTGCCTTGAAAAGCTGACAAGTGAGGGTCGGTGCGACGAGTATCTTGACGGGTCAACGATATGGCCTGCACAAGCAGGGGAAGTCTCCATCACCCCCTGAACTTGTTAAGGCTTCTCCAAATAAGTTCGAAGTCTCAAGCAACTCGACAAACAAGGCCTCGCAAGCCGAAGATTATCAAGTTTGTTATACAGTTTCTACCTTCCAGCACGGTTGATTCATTTCTTTATTCTCAATGAAGATTCAAGAAGATATTCATAAGCCTAGCTTAACTGCTGTCTACAACAATTGCTCAAAACCCTATCTGGGTCTGCTCTCTAGTGCGAGAGAATAAACTAATTGCTCTCCAGTACGAGAGGTAAACTAATTCGCCGATATCCATTTGGGTCTGCTCTCCAATGCAAAAGGATAAACTAATTGCTCTCCAGTGAGAGAAGGTAAACTAATTCTCCGACACCTATCTAGATCTGCTCTCCAGTGCGAGAGGATAAACTAATTGCTCTCCAGTGAAAGAGGGTAAACTAATTCCCCGACACCCATTTGGGTCTGCTCTCCAGTGTGAGAGGATAAACTAATTGCTTTCCAGTGCGAGAAGGTAAACCAATTCCTCAACACCCAAAAGGGTCTGCTCTCCAGTGCGAGAGGATAAACTAATTTCTCTCCAGTGCGAGAAGGTAAACCAATTCCTCAACACCCAAAAGGGTCTGTTTTCTAGTGCAAGATGATAAACTAAGCTCTCCAGTGCGAGAGGGTAAACCAATTCCCTAACACCCAAAAGGGTCTATTCTCCAATGCGAGAAGATAAACTAATTGAGTTCCAGTGCAAGAGGGTAAACCAATTCCCCGACACCCATATGGGTAAGCTCTCCAGTGCAAGAGGGTAAACTAATTCTTTGACACCCATCTAGGTAAGCTCTTCAGTTCGAGAAGGCCACATAGCTCAAAAAATCAAATGCTTGAAGACCTACTAAGCAGCAAATGGTCAGAGGGGCAGCAGCCACTTTGCACCCAACAGTTCATTCATCTGACACTTCATCTTCAACAGCTCTGATCTTGGCAGCTTCATCCTTGATTGCTCCATCTACGGCAGTTGAGAAATCAAAATTAAGCAGTTTCCTCATTTTTGGAAAGTAGCCCAAACAGTGGCTCATGCCATGCCACTTCCTCGGCCCATGCCGAGCCAATCCTTGGCTTCAATCAAGTCGAGCAGCATAAGCAATGGCCCCTGCCTGCCGACGTGTAGCACCACCCTGACGACTGCCCTGTGGAAGCACCACCCAAGAAGAAGACAAGGAGAATTAAGTTTTTCTTACGTCGGTGCGACGCGAAGAAGACAAAGAAATCAACGGAAGACGATTCTTTGCACGGGCAAGCAAAGAAGAGTGCTAAAGGAGGGGGAACAAATATCCTCTAGTTTCTCTTTTTCTTGTAGGGATAAATAATTGCCCTTTGAAGTTGATTTAATCCCCTACTTAAGGTAGGCTTAAATAGGCTTTGGAGGTGATTTACTTCCTTTTCGTAGAAGAATCTAATTCCAAGTTCAGGTGAGCATCTGCATCAAAGTTGGAGATCTCTACACCTGTTGTCATTTCCTACGAGCAGCCCAGCAGGTGTGAGGGCATTTGTGGAATAAAAAATCATCAAGAAAATTATAGAGGCGACACGTGGACTCTTGGGTAAAAAGACAAAATTACCCTCGAGGCACACCGAAGCTTCTACGCGCAAGCAGTGGACAATCATGGCTCAATCAAGGTCAAAAGCGATCAAAATGGGTATTTATTCAAAACCTATTTCATCCATCCTCGTCAAATCTCCCTCACAAGGTAACTCCCAAACTATTTATCCTAAATTATATTAATTAGTTAATTAATTGATTTATCACTCAATTAATTTATTAATTAGCTAAGTAATTGTAAATTACACCAAAAAAACCACTGAAGTGGCTGGTTCCCATCTCTCCCAAAAAGGCCGACCACACCGCTATAAATACCACCCCATTTTCTCCAAAAACCTAAATTGAATCCTCTTGCAAAATTCTCTAAATTCTCCAAACACTTTTCTCTCAAAATTCTAACATTGACATCAGAGGTTCTTCGGCCAAAGCGCACCCCCCCCCCCCCCCAAAAAAAAAGCTTCGTGGGTTCTTGGTCTTGACCTAAGGTGTTAATTGTTTTGTATGTGCAACCAAGAAGAAGAAGGTGAAAATTTGCATCCACACAAACGAGCTCTAAATTTAAGTAAATTTGGATAAGTTTAGATGACGGATCTTAGGGTAAACTGAACAAAAGAGAAATATACTCTTAATCATCTTGCCAAAACCAAATGGAGGGAGAAGAGAATAAAATGTTTTTTTTTATTTTCACTAATTGACGGATATGAATCTTATAAATTGGATTGGGGAAGAAAGAGTTGAGAATTAGATTAAATAACTCTCCTAATCACACTCACATGCATAGTTAATAAATTCACGTATAATACAAGTGCACAGTTAATAAATTCACATATAATACACGTGCACAAACAACAGGGGTCATCAAAGGGCCCCTGTGACTAGAAAAAACTCAGAAAAAATCTCAAAAGGGTAAGTGGAAAAAAAAGGACAAAAAACAAGAAGTGATTGCTGATTGGAGGGGAAAAAAATTGAAGATGTGAAAATTGTGACCCAACAACACCACTAGATATGAGAAATTATGCAACCCAACATCATTTCTATCCATAAATGATGCGGCCCATCAACGAAAATTGAAGGAAAAAATTTAAAGATGAAGGAAAAAGATCCATGGATTTGAAATATTAAGGTTTGAGTAGGATTCTATTTTATCTTGTTTATAGACAATTCTTGCTCTCAAATCCCACAAAATCCACAATTTAATAAAATCCTACAAAATCTTTAGCTTTTTAATACACCTACATTTGGATGAACTTTAAAAATGACTATTAAAATCTCGACTGACTACACCTATATTTTCATGGATTCTAAAAATCATTTAATTGACTACATTAGGATTTTAAAGTCTATTAAAAGTCTCTCAAATTCAAGTTGGACTACACCTCCTTAAATAGTTTAAAAGAATTAATTGTTTTGTATAATTCATGTGGCACCGCTTTATTAGGTTTATAGTCCTATATATATGCCAGATCAACAAACAAACAGAGTTATATCGGAAACATAACGGAATGATCATATTGGTGGTGGAAATTCAAATACAGGGACTACATTTATTGATTTTCATTACTATAGACCAAATTAAAAACTTATACTAATATGAGAAACCATTTTGATTAAAAAAGCATCTAAACTTTTCATAAGTAAAGCCTCATCCAAATGTGTGCTCCAACATTTTAACCACGGGATTTCAACACTTCCAATTAGGGCATTCAAATCAGAATGTGATGATCCTCCTTTTTCAATAGCCCTCTTTGCCTGCTCTGCAAGTTCCCAAGCTCTACTTCTCATTTCCTCTGCTTTCAAACCCACCATAATCTTCCTTACAGCTTTATCAACAGCTTTCTCCTTTCTCAATAGGTATACTCTTTCTGAATTGGAATCCTTGATTTTTTTTTTTTTTTTTTTTTTTTTTTTTTTTTTTATAGTAGTTGCTTCAATGTGGTTGAATTGAAGGCAAAACCTTGGCAGATAGTTGTGACTTGTGAGCAGCAAAAATATACAAAGCACAACAGCATCAGTCCCACATCGACGCTGCGCTGAACCAGAACAGCCTTTATATAGTCATTTCCGTACTCACAATTCTTACCTTACTTGAACCATGACCGTGCGATCAGAGCGTGAATAATAGCCCTGTGATGCTTGGAGTGGTCACACGGTTGTCCTACAGACCCCGCCTTCCCAACTCTGTTTGTTTTTGTGTGTAAAATTTCATATTATTCTTCAATTCTTTCTGCACTCGCTGCCTTTTGGTTAAAATGCACATACCGTCCGATCACAGGCATTCCGATCGCCGTGTAGGAAAAACTTCCAGTATATTTCTTGGATTTCTACATAAGATTATAAAGAATAAAATACAAAATTGCCAACAAATGGAACATATAAATCTAGAATTACATGATGCACAACAAACATTGCATGATAAAAACGCATAAATAAATTACGTCTCAATCTTTTGAGGGCGGATGTAATCCGTCTTGCTTGGGAGGGATTGAAAGAGTGCTTTCAAGCATAAACGAGACATCATGCATCTGTGACATTATTCTCTCCACATCGTCAGATTTTGACCCTGCTCTTACGCTGGAAACATCTCCGCCCTCCACCACATCTTCAGATTTTTTTCCATCGTTAGTGCTTGCATCACCCAAGCTAAACACGCAACAGAAAAAGGAGTTAACATAGGTTCTTTACGAGCACAAGCATTTTCCATGAAGCTTCATGTATTACGTTATTGAAAACCGCAAATTAGCATTCCACGGTGATTCGAAACAGGATTCTGCAGCTATAATAGCACCGATAAACATTTGCTTATATACGCACCTGTCTAATACAGAAGGCTCTAGCTGCACTCTATTCACGACAGTTGAACTGTTGGAACTGTTCAATGCTCCTGCTGAGAAATCTGGTTGCAAAAAGCTACCAAAATCCAAGTCACCGGAGCTGCTAGTGCTGCACAAATTTATTTCTAAAGTGTGGTCAACAGATGTCGTCTGATTAATACTTTGTTTTACAGAATTATCTGCAAGATTTGATGCATTCTTCGAGCTAGCAAAATCATTCCAAGCATCGAATGAATCACCATCCTCATCAGTAGTCTTATTATCAAGAGCCTTGTTGCTAGTGGTCTGCAATTGGTTGTCTTGAACCCAATCCACACCACCTTGTTTAACAGAACTATCCACAAGATTTGGTGCATTACTCGATCTTGCGAAATCATTCCAAGCATCAAACGAATCATCATTCTCCACAGTAGTCTTACTATCAAGATCCTTGTTGCTAGGGATCTGCAATTGGTTGTTTTGAACCCAATCAACACCATCAGGAAAAGAGTTATTCACATTTTCAGCTATTCCACCCTTCACCTCAGCAAGGATTTCCAACCGTTCAGGCCCTCCAGAAAACCCAGAGTTGGAAACGCCCAACAGATCATCTTGAAACCAGTCGGAGGACATGGATGCAGACCCAGTCACACTATGGTTTGATTTTTCATTCGTTGAGTCCACTACAGTTCCAAATACTGTGCCTATGTGGGCAGAAAGATCCACCGTGGAACCCACAAAGGGGTCAAGGGATTTTGATTCTTGGGGAAAGCTTTCAGAAGCTTGAGGGAGGTTTTCAGAAGCTCGAGGAAGGATTTCAGAAGCTTGAGGAAGGTTTTGAGAAGCTAGAGGAAGGGTTTCAGAAGCTTGAGGAAGGTTTCCAGAAGCTTGTGATTCAGAAGCAACAAACTGAAAACTTGCTGCCCAACCAGAATCACCACTCTCTCCTTCAGTAGTCTGCACAACTGTCTCAAAAGGCTTTACATTCTCAAACAACCTAAGAGTTTCATGACCTTGGAAACTCTCTTTACCGACAATCTGTGTGCTAGATCCGAACAACTCTTCGGAATTACTCGAAGCACCATCTTTCTTTCCTTCAAAGAAAAAGTTGTCGAGATTGACTCCAGCCAAATCTGGTAATTTGAGCAGATTGGGGATCTCATTTGGGAGATCAGTCTCAATTTTCTCTGGCTTAGAGGTCCATTTTATTTCAAGATTTAAGAGATCAGACAGACTTAACTCATCCATCCGCGCAGTCTCTGCTCTGTTTAATTCATTTGCTCCAACAGGTAAATCCACTATCTCCTGCAAACCAAAGTCTCGAACTTTACCAAGTATTCAAGAAGCCCCACAAAATTAATTTCAAAGTCGCTACATTGACGAGAGGACAATAAACCTCATTTCTAGCAAACAAACGATAGGCAGACAAAACTATAATTTCCCACTTAGATGATATGGTTGCGAAATAAATGGACTACAAAACTGTAGCACCTACGAATTCCGTGTGTTGACTGCTTAAGATCGAGTGCTAAGTAGATGTTGATACATATCAAATACAATGTACTATTTCTACATCTCTGCATAATCTCAGAATCACCTTCAACCATTTTAATTTTCCATGCACTATAGACTAACATAAATAGCTTCGAATCAGATAAAGAATTTTCGACATCATTACGCCGTTGGGCGGCTAGAATAAGCTGGTAAAACAAATTTAGCAAACTAAAACAATCAAAGCTTCAATCTTTTTCATCATCCACAAGCAAGAAAGCATATAATTTGTTAAACTGGTGATTTTTCTTGAATAAACGCATTGAGAAATCAAATTCCGTTTATTTCAAGTTTTCCCATCAACCAAACACAACAAAAGGAATCCCCATTTTATTTCCCCATCTTAATCTTAACTTTCTCATCAACCAAACAAAAGATAGAAAATCAAGTTGCATGCATACCGATCCACTTAAGCTCAGGTACTGGAGCAGCCAACGGTACCCAAAAGTATCCCGGAAATTGATGGGGTCGGGAGGGTGGTCCTTGCAGTGTTCTCTGCCGCAGAAGACGCAGGTCAGCGTCTGAACGCCCCTCAGCAGCCGCCCTTTGCAATGCTTGCACCTCAGGTACGGCGGGGATGGATCCAACTCCGCTAGCGTTTCTTTGACGGAAGGTAGATTCGGCAGCGGCGTGTCGTCTGGGTCGTACGACGACAGCTCCGCTTCTTTCCGAAGCGAGATCTGCACCTGCTTTATCACATCCATCGGGATTTCCATCGCCATTATCAGAGTTGGTGGCCGTCGATGCGTGTGTTGGAATGGGACGGTTGAGTGATGAGGGGCACAGAGTCACTCAATCGCCATGTTTCCCACCAGTTTCTGTTCGACTCTCATTACTCGGAATACGGTGGTAAATCCTTAAGAAATATTCTTAATTTAATTTAAGAAGTGTTATTGACATTCTAAAAATCATATTCTACACTTGTCATAAGTGTATTTTTCTTTCCAAATATAGAAAGTTTGAAGGGTAGAATAAGATTTTCGAACCGTCAATAACAATTCCCTTTTATTTAACTTATTAATCTTCTTTTTTTTTCATGATCAACTAAATTCAAACTTAATATCACTATATTGTATCATTGTAGCACCAAATGTTGGAAAACTCTTTTTTACAAAACGATATTTTTACTCTAAACTAAGAAGGAAATATTTGAATCCAAAAAGCATTAAATTGAAAAAAATATCCAACCATTAGATACATTCATCACTTGCTGATAACTTTTAATCATCTCAATCACACTAGTTTCAAAAGTTGGCTAAAATAATGAATTTACAAATTTCAAAAATTATTCAAAACCTACGTAATTTCGATTGATTACGTTTTGGGCTCCGCGAGTGGATAAATCTACGTAATTCCAAAAGTTGGCTAAGATTAAAGTAGACAACATTGCTTATTGGGTTTGCATACTATTGAAGATGTTCTTACACTACTTTCAAATTGTCTAAAATATTTTTTTTTTCAAGTGTGCATGCATAAGATTCTGCGAGAAGCAACAATCGCACTGTCTACAAAAGTTTTTTACTCAAATTTTACTAGCAAATCATGGGAAAATTCTACAAAATTCACATAAAATTTTAATTTCATTCAACTTTTATTGCTACATAAGCTAATGAGAATTCATACTAAACATTACAGATAATACTAACTCAAACACAACTTAACACAAATAAAATGGGAAAATGATTTACTTTAAAAGATGAATAAATATATCAAAAAATAACACAACTTCTATTTTTTTTAAATGATTTACTTTTAAAAGATGAATAATAAATCGGGAAATTAAAACACCTTCTCTTTTTTTGTTTGGAAGAAAGCTTAACCAGAATGGATGCTACTTCATTTCAGAGATAAATCATTTGCATACTACAAAACTCTTTGAGAATTTACTGAAAGAACTTTAACTTTTATTTTTTTATTTTATAAATCGCACATCAAAAGGAATTATTGACACTAAAACTCAAGCCTAAATGTTAATCTAACACAAATCTTTATTAACTCGATCAACCTTCGTTACCTTAAATCGCTTCTTCGGAACATCGCCTAGTCGGACCAACTTGTCTTTTTATTTTATTTTTTCCTTGGGTCCGACCAGCTTGTCGATTACACTCTCAAAAGTCAAAACAGTGTAATTTAAATTTAAAAATAAAAAATAAAATCACCGTCACAGCCTCACACAGATGAGAAAGCACTCATCTTTGATCTCCACAAGTCCCCAGTAAACACCGGCAGTCGAACCGTTTAGAATCGACGTCGCCGACTCCCAATTCCGCTACTTCCGATTCGATTTCAGAAGCTGAGGTAAAAGCCGAGATTGAGAGAGAGAGAGAGAGAGAGAGAGAGAGAGAGAGGAGAGAGGGAGATGGCGACGAGTCCGGCGGTGCTAAAGGCGGGGCTGGTGATAGTTGGGCTGTGCATAGCCGGGTACATAGTGGGCCCACCTCTATACTGGCACTTCATGGAGGGCTTAGCCGCCGTCTCCCACTCTTCTTCTTCCTCCTCCTCATTCGCTTGCCCTCCCTGCACCTGCGATTGCTCTTCTCAGCCTCTCCTCTCCATTCCCATTGGTAATTTACTCTTCTTTCTTCCCTTGCCCGTGATCCATTTTTACCAGATCTGACTAAATCTCTTGCATTTCTTTTCCCGTTTTGTTTTGTTGGGTCTTACACATTTTGTGCTGATTTGATGCCAATAAGCTCAAATTTCCATTGGATTCACTTATTTCAATCCATCGTTTTTCTGGGTTGGTGTTGAATTCAGCATCCAGGTCATGAAGTTTGGACTCTTAAAGCTACTGTTAGTTGATTTGCATTACTATCAGATGTATACTTATATTGGTTCTTCCTTCTTTTGCAGGACTCAGCAACATTTCATTTGCAGGTTAGTTTCTTTCATGTAGAAGTTTATCTGCACTTTTTGGGTAGTAAAATTGATTGCTTTACATCACTATGTGTTTATATATATGCGTGTGTGTGTGTGAGAGATGTTGTAGATTGAATGGGTTGTGAGATTACGGACATAAAGCTTCTCCTTGCCATAAAGCAGGATGCCTTCTCATGTTCATGTTGGATAATAATGTGGCAAATATATCATCCAATCCCAGTAATATTATCTCAAATATTTCAATTTTAGATCCTTTCCAATAGACAAATTTGAACTCTTCACTGTTTACCTTATTTTCCTCAAATCCCTTTTGTAAGCGCATATTCAGTTTTTTCGGCATAATGTGCGATGACTCTGTCAGTTGTGTGGTTTCTCCTCAGTACAATGTCTGAAGTTAAGACTGCCTCAAAGGCTCGTGGATTGGTAGTTTTCTTTTGTGGGACTGTCACTCGATCTGGCCTGCTTTCCTTGTGCAATTATCATTGTTTACAAATGAACGCAACTCTGCTTTTGTCTTCCTCTCAATATTCTTTTAAAGTTGTTGATTTCTCTTTCAAGGATGGATTTCTGTCTCTGATGCTTATTTGTTTGAACCAACCTTATGGAGATATAAGTAGCATTGACATGCAAAGTGGTGATTGATTGCCTACGTAAAGTTTCGGATTCTTTTTTATTCTTATATGCCTTGCATCGTCTATAACTCCATTTGTTTATTTGGCATATATTATGCAGACTGTGCAAAGCATGACCCAGAGGTGAACGAGGACACTGAAAAGAACTTTGTGGATCTTTTGACTGAGGAGTTGAAGCTTCGGGAAGCTGAAGCTTTGGAAAATCAGCAACGAGCTGATATGGCTCTGCTGGAGGCTAAGAAGATTGCATCCCAGTATCAAAAGGAAGCAGACAAGTGCAGTTCAGGGATGGAAACATGTGAAGAAGCAAGGGAGAAAGCTGAAGCAACATTAGAGGCACAGCGGAAACAGACTGCGCTATGGGAGCTTAGGGCTCGTCAGAGAGGGTGGAAAGAAGGGCTTACAAAGTCTAACACCCAAACGCAAGGAAATGTCCAGACCGTGTAAAAAGCTCCCTAGCATTTTTCGAACAGCCAAAGGCTAATCTTCTTCAACATGGTACTTCCTCTCTTGGTTAGCGACAAACTTTTACTAGGTTATTCTTTTCACCTTAAATCGGGCATGATTTGCAATCAATTTCATTTACCAAACTGAATTATTTGTATTTACAGTTAAAAAGTATAGAGAACTTAGTTGTGTTATCTAGCCTTCCAAAAATCAATCGATGTTGGCAAGAAACCGGATCATCGCATTCTCCATGGAATTATAGTTGAATGTTCCACTTGTAAGACTGAAACCGTAAATTCTTCATTAAACGTCAGTATCGATGGCTGTCTAAATCCTATCTTGGGCTTGATTGAATAATGTTGAATTCTTTTGGTATTTGATCTAGGAACTTTTCACTTCCTGAGCTTCTTCTATGTGCTTCCAATTAGCCTGAAAATGATTCGGGGAAAAGAACCCAATGAAATTCTTAGGGTTACTCGGTATGCTTGCATTCTTTGAAATCCACTTCAAATAGTTCTATAAAGAGTTATTATCACAATTGGTCTTTGAAATTGACTCAGCCAATCAACATAATTCCTGAAATTGAAAACTAATCAATGTAGTCCTTGAAAATGGTTGTTGCAAATTAATGTAGTTTTTCCGTCAAAAACTCTGTTAAGCGCTGATGTGGCACTTAAAATATTATTTTATAAATTAAAAATATTTAAATAATAAAAAGGATTTTTTTTTATAATAAAAAAAAACTGAAGAAAAAAACATGTGAAGTTTCTTGGTTCAATCACACAAAACAAAATTCTAATTTCAAAACAAAAAAATATTGCAAATTAAAGAGAAGAAATAGGAAGAATAAAGAAAGATGAGCGTGCGTACGGAGGAGAATGGAGGAGTAGGGACGGGGAGAGGAGGACTGAAAGGAATCGAGGGACCAGAAGATTCATGTGAGAAATTGAAATTGAAATATTATGGTATGATGCAGCAGTTATAGTCCTCAAAGGTGATTCTGCCGATTTCAATTTCCCTGAATTAGATGAAGCAATTCCCCGATCGGACTCCCTGTTTCCCATGGACTCGTGGTTGCAGCTTCGGCTTCTGAGGAAAATTGGTGTGAATTTAACAAACTAAATCACCACAAAATCATCACGGATTTAAATAAAATATCATAACCACAGTATGTTTTTGCAGAGATCAAGGGGATGTTGTAAAAAATGAAGACCCACTTTTTTCGTCTACCTTTTATATGGTACAAATATACTCAGAAGCAAAAAGGGGCTACGGCACCAGGTGATGGCGATGGTTCCGCTACGGGAGAGAGTTCGAGAAACAGGCCGTGGTTCTTTAGTTGGAAGAACAAAATATGAATCAAAGTAGTAATGGATTGAGCAAGAGGGAGCAACAAAAAGGGTAAATGCAACAGCAGTGGAGCGAAACAACGAGTTACTGTCCAGTGATAAATGACTGTGAGACTTTCTTCAAGTAAAAAATTAGAGATCTTAGATTTGAAATTCGTTGTTGGTGTGAAAACCGAACTTGTGATCATTAGAGGCTGAAATACTTCTGTAAATCTTCCCGATCTTCAAAAGAAATAGATAATCCTAACTTTTCATCCATTTTTCCCTTTTTTTTTTTTTTTTTTTAAACAGCGGTGGAGCGGTGGGTGGTACTTGCTGTCAAAACGAGAGAACGAGAGCTGAAGAATGAAAGAGCAGATGACCTCCACGTATCCAATAAGGGCATATTAGTCATTCCACTGTTGAGGCTGAAAATGACACCGTGAAAGAACAAAAAAATTGGGGGTATTTTCATCTTTACACTGCTTATGAACATTGTTTTTTCCCGTTGGGTTTTAATATATAATTTTGCTCATAAGTACTTTTTTTTAGAATCACGTTGAACTTTTATAAAATTCCAAGCGCTTTAGCATTGGAAAGTGTTTTTGGGGCTTTGAAGCATTTTTAACTTTTTCTATCAAACGCTATCAGATAGGCTTTTGATTTTTTATAACTTTTAGCCATTCAATGTTAGATTGAGGAACAATGATTGGCTGCTGAAAGAAAAGTAGGAGCTCATGCTCTTATCCAATTAAAACTTACAAGTGTCTGTGATTTGGTTCAAGTTCTATTTCTTTAAAATTATTTTGGACATGTGTCCAGTTGTGATTGAACATTAATAAAATTCAGTAGGAGCTCCTCCTTTTCTTTCAACAACCAATCAATGTTCTAGATTGAATGTTTCACTCGACACTCATCCTACGAGTCTAGGAGGTTAAATAATAATTGTTAAAAGTATTACCATTAGCCACTTAATAATACGGTCTAGTAGTATTCTTCTTCACTTATAAGTCAGAGATCTTAAATTCAATTCTCGTCAAATGTAAATTTGAACCACATTATTGCTAACCCATTATAAAGTTTAGCTCACTCTCCTATCCCTTAGTTTAGATAATATTGTTTATTTTAAAAAAAAATTACTAAGCATTTAGTTTTCACAAAAGCTACAAGATCTATGGGCCAAATAATTTTAAAAAACAAAAGAAAAAAGGACTTAAATTCTCTAGTATAATCCTTCATTCTTGAATTGGGGCATGCACGATTGCAATTTTTTTTATGGTTCGCAACACTGATTGGTCTGGAAAATCAACAAAAAGATTTTACATATAAAGATGTAAGACCTTACGCAAAACACATAACACTATGTGGCCCGCAATGTGAACCCAATTGTGTCAAATCATACCAAACAAAGCCGCGGAAGTGGTGTCGGCAAGACCCATGGGCCATGTCCCACGACCGACGACCCACCCCACACTAGAAGCCATCATCCACAATAAATTCCTTCGATTTCTACTTCACTTTATTTAATTGAATCTGGCCACCCCAAGTTTTGACCTTTTCCCTCAAATATCTGCCCTTCTCTACTTAATTACCTACAAACCCCTACACAGGCACCAAATTTCCGAAAAACCATATGATCCATCACATACACATTTCAACGGCTACGATCGCCCCACTCTCACTTGGCCTTCTCAAGGGCTGTGATTGAAGTACCGGTTCCTGTGATTGAATCATATCTTTGAAATGCATACGCAACAAGCAAAACAGCAGTGAGGGTCACATAGTCCTTCGCAGCGCATTGCTTGTTGGACTCACTTGGTGAACCGGTCTGCGGTCCGTTGGACCAGTACAAGTAGTTCAGTAACTCTTTGTTCTTCATGAACCGGTCCGGTTTAAACGTGTCCGGTTCATCGAAGACTTTCTCATCCCTCATGACCTGTTGTTGAAACCCACAGAGCAACTCACCCTTCTTGATTTCAAAGATTGAGTCGTGTGAACTCAGTTGGAAGTCCTTTCTGGCCCGGGCAAATTGGAGTGGAACCGGTGGGTTGAACCGGAGGGCTTCGCACACTACGGACTGAACCAGTTGCAAATTTTTCACCGAGTCGAAACTCAAAGTTGAACCGGCGTTTTCTCTGACTTCTTTGACTATTTTGGCCTGTAAACCGGTGGTGTCGCTTGCTATTGTGCCTATCAAACTTGGCAGAAAGACAGAAAACCCACCAAACGCATTGAAACCAAGTACAAAGAGAAGGTTGTGAATTGTTTCTTCTTTCGTCAGTCCGAAATCGGTTTCACCTCTCTTTACTACTTCTTTACCTGTAAACAAGTCCATTTGTATTCATGAACACATAAAACAAAGATATGGATGGCATTAAACTTGTCAAGTAATGTGATTTGTACCACATTTATTGATCACACCTCTAATAGCGTGTATTATATTGGTGACTCATATAGAACATGTATGGTAATGCCGTCTTACTAATCTTTTGTTGACATACAAACATTTATGTTGTTTGTGAATCTAGACCGCACATCAAGTAATAATCAACTTGATGAATAGTTTAAATATACAGTCTGACAAGAAAATTTTTACGTACAGATGTCGTCTATAGTATGTTAATGAATGCAAGTAGAAAAATTTTTTGAATTCAAATATATTTCGAAGGGCATGAGATTAATAGGTTGTTTAACAAGAAGTAACTTACCATGTTCTTCTATAAACTGGTAAAGCTGGTTGTAGTCTCCACTGACAAGAAAAGAAGGGTATGCAAAAGAATGGAGGAAAATCTCCTCCAGGGGCTGAAGCACACCAATCTTGACAGTGGGGAGGAGCTGGAGGGCGAGCCACCGGTCGAGCATGGCATAGCCAGACTCCGCTATCTTGGGCGAGCTTGCTGGGTCAGCTCCAACTAAGCATTTAGTGAAAAACTTGAAGATGAACTTCTGGAGTGGGATCAAATAACTGCCACTCCCATCTTTGGAAACATCCGCTTCTATTGTGTCCCAAAAGGTTGAGAGGTTGGCAGTGAGCTCAGGCACCCATGTCTTGGAGCTTCTTTTCAAGATGTCCAAGGCAAAGCTTTTGATCTGTGAAGAAGATATTAAGATGGTATTGGTAAGTTGATGGAAATTAAACTTACCAAAAGACGGGAAAAGTCGAGTAAAATCACATCCTATATAGTCGATTTCATATCTTGCGAGATGAAAACGTTTTTCACTTCAATCAAATTAAGCACACCCTAAGAACGTTTGCCACTAATAAATTACCTAAACCCTAAGGAGATGAAAACCCTTTTCATGAATTGTATTTTCATACTATTGAACCCCTTTTGATCTTTTTGCATAACCCCTCACGTACCGACAAAAATAGAAAAAGCTATTGCACAACCTTCTAATTAGGTTCAAGAATTTCTTGCACGACACGTTAATCCACTACAAAATGACAAGAAAATAACAAGTTTCAAGTCAATCTATTAACAAATCGAGTTACTATCGGATCACCCGTTAACAAGTCGAATCGTTACCAGGACCTAATAAGATATTGTATGTTAAATTTTGGCATTATGCACACCCGACACAACCTATTAACGAATCGAATCTTTATCAAATAACCTGTTAAGAATTCGTTAATAAAGCAGATTGACACGACTCAATCCGTTTGCCAGACCTGCTTCCAACCCAAGGTTTGTGATAAGATTTTGAACCACGGGGGTCCTACTTGTACAATTTTGGGCAGCAACGTTGTGGAGTGGATGTGCATCTAGTCTTTAAAAAGTCATTTCAAATATCATGAAGGACAGGTAAGAGGAAAACCGTAAAATAACAGTCGTTAATTTATCTTAGAAATTTCTGTGTGGTTTCAAGTCTCGATCCCTAGTTTTACACTCTCATTTCGATTAAAAATTAAGAGTATGAAAATCACCGTCGAGGAAAAAAAATACGCCAAAAAGAGAGGGAGAGAGAAACTGTAGGAAATTAATCCCATGTATCTCATTTCCCAGACTCAGCAACTAAAAATCATCACCATCCAATTGTTGTAATGGATGAGGATCCTCTCCGAATCCCCTTTCTGAGGATCCCGGAGAATCGTATCTGTTCATCATACATTACGATCAGTTTCCATCAGGTACTGTTTGTAATCAATTTTAAATAAAAAAATTCAAAATGATTTCTAACCGTAAGATGACAGATGAACAGATACAATGAAATGATCCCCGCAATCCTCACAAAGAGAATCCGTATAAGATCTTATTCCAGTTGTAATGGTCCCCCATCGCATACATTTTGGACTGATTTGTCCCTAAAGCATGACTCCTGTGATATACATTTGGACCATCTGGGACTTTTCTAAGTAACACAGAAAACACAAACCATTCTTTTCTTCCGGCCAAAATATCCAATCAATCACTCTTCGGAAAATCTACTTCTGGTTCAGCAACAACTGAAAACAGGAAATATCTTCAAATGCTCAGCACAATTCTTTCTTTCTAAAGACTTGGTGACGTTCTTTTGCTAGACTGTGAATCTAAATTGTACGCTTTAATTTTTAACAAAGAATTAACCATCCGAACAATACGCTGCGACAAATCAAATTAATAATCTGGATTCACAGTCGACAATCTATGTTTAACATTTCTAGTAAAATACTGGATGAGTTAATTCATTAACCACAGTGCAAAAAATCTTCTCACCCCTTTTGACAAATGAAAATTTCAAGCTTGTACTTTGATCCAAAAAATGAAATTCAAGCTTTTACTAGCTGAAGCTCTGAAATCGATTCAATTAAAACAGTTACCTATTAGGGAAATCAGCAAAAATAATAAAATAAAATAAAACTAAATTTGATTGCCAAACTAATTGGACATACTTATAGATACATCGTGTTATCCTAATAAATTCATCATTTAATCCTAATAGACATATTTCTTTCTTTTTTTTTTTTTTTTTTTTTTTTTGTGAGATCGGTTAGATTAGCGCTCCCGTAATTTAAATTAGTTTAGAGTAAGATATTGGTAAAAAAATATAAAAGAAATCTACTCGAACCCAATATTTGCAAAAAATAAAGAAAAATATGTACCTTAGAGTGTTGGGGTTCAGACGTATCAAGATAAGCGCAGGTCCTCAAGTCGCCGGTGAACTTGACACTGGGCATGAAGTCGCCGACAAGAACATTCTTCTTCTCGACCAACTCCATGTCGAACATGTACGAGAAGGACTTGCAGTCGAGGACGGCGACGACGTTGGGGTTGACGTTCAGGAACAGCGGGAAGCTGGGAGGGACATTCGTACGGAACACCGTGCTCTTGTACTTCTCGGTGCGCTTTTTGAAGAATGTTTCGGGACCCTGGAACCAGAAGTAATCCAGGCGGTCCGAGACGGGGCCAAGCAGCGGCCAGCCGTAGGCTCCGGGGATTGTACGGACTGGTAGAGATGCTGGTGGTTGTGGTTGAGAGAGCGGTGGCGATGACGATGAGGGAGACGGTGACGGTGACGATGGGATGCCTGGGGTCATGCTCATCATGAAAGCCATGATTTATTTTATTTTTGTTGGATTTTGAGATTTTGTCTAATGAAATGAGAGAGGTGATTGTGGGTTGGTCTTTCCAGTTGTGAGCCAAGTGCTTTGGCTGTAAAAGTTCAGAAAATATATGACTTGCTATATACCAGAAATTTTTAGGCTTTCTATCCAAAATGCTTGCTAAAATTAGTATAACTTCTTATTTTAAATTTTAAAATTTAAAATTGATAGAAGTAATTATCTATCATCAATTATTTTGATTATTTTATAAAAATCTCATTAAATAATAAGAAAATGACAGAACTACTCTCAATTTTCGTCAAATTGTTTTGGCCGATTGATTATTAAACTGAGGATGTTTTGTTGTCCTTATTTAACAGAAGTTTTTCACAAAAGAACCAAAATGATTGACGGTGAATAAACTCATGGATTACTTCTATCTCTTCAAAATGTCAAGAATCAACTTGAGGAGTTATATCAATCTCATAGACCATTTTGACTAAAAAGCCAAAATTTTTATAAGTGATTGAAACATGTATTTGTATTGTATTATTTCATGTATTACAATAAAAGTAAATAAGATGATTGATGTCTTATCTACAAGATAAACTTACACATAACATATTCACTATATTGTGACGTTTTGTTTGATTTTACGTGATATGTAAGTTGTTCTCCACTTAAGTATATTAAAATAAATGTATTTAATGAATCAAATTTTATTGAGAAATAAATAAAATAGAAATGATTTATCATTAATTGTAAAGAATGTATTAATGTTTCGAGTGTGATGGGTGAACAGGAAAATAAACTTAAGTGGATTTTATTTGTTTGATTGTTTAAAGGGGGAGAATAATATCGTTTCCAAGTAAGACAAAAAATGGGAAAAGGATGTTTCATTGTGTGGATGATTCTAACACATTTTTTTTTTTTTTTGTGCGCCAGAAGACTCTCTTAGAGTGAAATTCTTTATAAACTCTCACTTGACAGCATCATATAATTACATGTTAGTACCTTTCAAAAAAAAAAAAAAAAGAGAGAGAGCATATTTTAATGATTGGTCATAGTTTAACCATGATATAATGGTATTATACATTATTAGCTAATATCAATTTCATACATTTTGTTTTGTAAGTATACTTATCCAGAAATGTTAACGAAACTTTTTTTTTAAAGTGTGATTATCTAACACCTCATAATTTATTGTTAATTTTCATATCAATATTATAAAATATTGTGCCACAAGAAAACTTTCTTAAAATGAAATTCTCTATAAATGCTCACCTGACAGCATTATATAATTACATGTTAGTCGCTTTCAAAAAAAAAAAAAAAAAAAAAACTTATTTTAATGATTGGTCATAATTTAACCATGATACAATGGTATTATACATTATTAGCTAATATCAATTTCATACATTTTGTTTTGTAAGTATACTTGTCGAGAAATGTTAACAAATTTTTTTTTTAAAGTGGGACTCTCTAACACCTCATAATTTATTGTTAATTTTCATATCAACATTATAAAATATTGTGTCATAAGAAGACTCCCTTAAAGTAAAATTCTTTATAAACTCTCACTTGACAATTTAATGTTAAGTCGAACACTATAAAATATTGTGCTATAAGGAGACTCTCTCAAACAATAGAATACGTATGTTAAACTACTGGAAAGGGAGATCGAACACAAGACCTAGAATGTAAGGGTGAATGCTCTTAATAAATTGAGCTACAAGACACTTGTCTTTATTTACGATCTTTAAATCTAACAAAAATACCATACAAAATTAAACAAAAATGCGTTAGAGGAGAAAAAGGGTATGTGATTGTGTGGAAAATTATTTCCCTTGTACAAAACAAATACTAATTTACTAGAATGAAAATTGTTACACTATGATGAATTATTATTCTTGTTGAACAAAAACAGGTATTTGAAATGATTAAGAGGTTTTATTGGAAAGAGGATTTTCTTCAGATGTACTTTGTGGAAATCTTAATCGTTCATCGTGCGATCAATTTTCGTCAGATACTATTTGTATTTAATTTTAAATAAAAAAATCAAATAATTTTCTGACCGTACGATGTACGATGAATGACTAAGATGTGAGGATTCCTAAGATCCTCACAATTTGAATCCTGAGAGGATCCAAATCGGTTTTATTGAAGCGTTTGGTTGGTGTGTCATAAGAAACACATGTTGTGTATTTTTAATGCAAAATAATGATCCAATACGATCATCTTCAGATCCTCTTTGTGAGGATTTTAAAAATTCTTTAATTATATATGTTTATCGTATATTATATAATTTATTTTTTTTTACCAGACGATACACTATTAATAGACACAATTAAAGAATTCCTTGAATTAAAAGGATCCTAATTCGATAATGACAAGCAAGGAACTCGTCAAGAAGCCATGGTGACATCATTGACAGATACAGTGTGACACGTAGGTAGTTGACTGAAGTCATTGTTTACTTTCTTTTTATCCTCTCCAGATTCTCCCATCCGGATCCTGCAGACCTCCCTCCGTCACTCATCTCTCCCTCACAATTCCACCGAATTCTCACGGCATATTTCCCCGACCTTCAACCCCGGTCCCCTCTCATTTTCTTCTTCTTCTTTCTTCTCTGCGGTTCCGCTTCGTCAATCGCCACCGGAGAAGAAGGCAAGAATATTAAAAAGAAAAAATTTCAGCCGCATGATTTTACGAAAATAGCTGAGCTATTTGTATTAGGTTAATATTTTATATTAATTTTTTATAAAAATAATAAAAATATAAAATAATAAGAATATAAAATATTGATATGATTTAATTCTGATCGTACAAATAAAAAAAAATAGAAAAAACAGCCAACGAGGAGAAAAGGACATTCAAACGAGAAAAAGGCATCCAAGAAAGCAGACAATCTACTTCCTGTTCATGAAGGGAAACGTGGCCTATTGCTTTGATTGATTGTTTTGTCGTTCTTTCTAAACCGTGTAAGCTTGTAGGTCGGCCTGGCCCACATTAATGTTATGTTAGTGTAGAGACTGTGTGGACACTAGTTTTTGTTAATTTCTTTTTTGTTGAAATGTTTTTGTTCATTCTTTAATAATATTTTAATTTATGCTACTATATATTTAATTGAGATCTTTTGATATGGGTCCAAAATAACTAAACATTGGATCTATTTTAAAAGTAAAAAATCATTAAAAATTGGATTTATTTCAAAAGGTGGTCTATAAAATTAGACCTATTTCAAATTTTCCCTATTTTTTTTAAATATTAATCTATTAAAAAGTTTGAAATTAGAACGCAATGGATTGAAAAAAAAAAAAGCCTTGATCATTTGAACAATACAACCCACAACTTACTAGTAACAATATTAATTGTGTGCAAAATCGTTGATGCATTGTAGGATTCATTTGCATCAACGGCTCATAAGTTACTTGTGTATTTGTGAGCATTGCTCTAGTTTATTATTTCCAAACCTGCAGGAAAATTCACTTTCATTAACAACTCACAAGTCGCTCCTATATTCTTAGCATCACTCTAGTATTTCTTCACCATTTGAAAATCCCAAGTACTACACTTCGTTGCATTATTGCTATTTTCCTAGCAATTGACTTCTATTTTTAAGAGTGTTATTCACATACTCATTTTTACTTTCAACACATTCTTGTTAATTCTGTGTTCTTAATATTTCTTAATTTATTCGATACAATGGTTAAAAATAAATATAGTGTGTGACAACTAAAAAAGATTGTAGATAACATTACTTTTTTTTTTTTTTTTTTTGTTATGTGCGACATTAGGAAGGAAGGAATTTGAACATAGGTTTCGCGTGCAAAAATATAAAACTAATTGAAAGGAACATAGGTTTCGCGTGCAAAAATATATGTTCTTAAATTCAAGATTAATTTAAAATATTGAAGGGAACACCAATTGATTAAATATAAAACTAAGTCGTAAAGTACAGTTTCAGACGCATTTTCCATTTCCATTCAAATAATAACAGCAGAGTACAAAATCATTACAGCGGAGAAAATGCTCCCAAACTTTTTCACGTTAGGTGAATGCTGAGATCATCCAGATTGGTGGAGGCCAGGATCCTCAAACCATGCTCATTGGCTCAATGTAAAAGGCAGATGAAACACAGGTGAGGGGAGATGTCACTGATAGTTTCAGCAGCTCGGCAGATCACTCGGAAAGTTACCCAAAATTAGCCTGAACGACACCAATTGCTCCACTCTTTTTCAAGTTCAAAAATATCAATAATTAATCAGAATTTACACCTTCTAAAGAATGTAATATCGAATACGAAACAGTAGGATGGTAGATGCAGAAATTCCGTTTGGAAATACTTCTTTACGATGCACTTATGCTAATAAGCGCTTTTACAGGAACCAAATATAAGTGTTTCCTGAAAAAGTATTTCAGTATTTCTTGAAACAAGTGCAAACGTTTTTATAACTCATAAATACTTTTAACTTTTGTTATACATTTTTAGAAGCTAAAAGCGCTTTCAAACAAGGCTGAAGTTATACAAGTTCTTAAATATCATTCAATTGTTGATTTTATATGGTATAACATATATCATCTAGTGGGATGTACCCAATACAAGACAAAGGTATTTATGTATTTCTGTTGATAGATCACATCGTACACCATTCCAAGTGGCACGCTGAAATTGCCACAATTCATGTTCTATGATCTCCACATGTTAGTAGGTACGAGTAAGTTTCACAGACAGTTTGATTGCAGCATGAAGAAAAAAGAGGACACCACTCAATCGGAAATCATACATCAAATAAATCTAGGATTGTTTCAGCATATGCATAAATCCCCGATCAAGCTTTCTTATGTAATTTAACTTCTTCTTTTTAATAAAGATGGTTTCCTATATGTTCTATTGCCTAAGAAAACTGAAAACCTGAAAAATAAATAAATGACTTAGCAGACCTAGATCGACGTTTAAACAGATTCTAGTACATGGTTCCAAATGGTTTCTTTCAAAGCCTTCACATCGACTTGTTTGGAAGTCTTGTCGCAATGAACTTAAATTTTGTTAACCTGTATTGCTTAGATGTAGGAAGCAAACAGCAAGCAAAAAACTGCACAGATTTGTTTTAACGGATTTTGAATTACATACTGAAAGTGTAAAACTATTCATAAATCATACCATTGCAATCCTCATCATCTCCGGGATGAACATCTACAAAACTAGACATAATCCAAGTATAAACCTTTAAACTACATGAGTTGAAATCAAGTTCGTAAAATCACCAGAACTCATGTCATAGGCCATACACAAAGATTCTGACTCATCGAGCTAACTCAAATTACGTCAAGCTGAAAAGTTTGGAAAACCATTTTTGAACAAATATTTACAATGCTGTGAGCTTAGAGAGAGATCTGTTGGATAAATATTCACAGTTAAGGCCCTCCTCCACGACGTTTGTTTGGTCATCATGATCATAATTCCAGTTCCCGCAATTCTCAAATACATCACAATCAAAATCAGCTTCATTGTTATAGGCAGCATCAACTTGCTTTGCTAATTCTTGATCACATGTGTATATATATATATATACACACACACACACTGGCCTTCTGTTATCCTCATCAGATCAATCAACTAGACTCCTGAGAGTTGGTGAAATTTCATCTTTGATTCGCATGTTCAATACCATCTGTTCTACATATTCTATAAAAAGATCAAGAAAAAGTAAATCTTAGTAAACCACATCATTCTCATTTGGAAAAAATAGGAAGATGAGATTTACGAAGAACTCAATAGAATACCGAAAGCGCAACTCACCGCCAGCAAAAGAAAGATCAATGGTATCTGATAATAATAATTATCATTTGAATGTTGATCTTACCAAATCTTTTTAACATAAGACCCTGGATATTAAGTAGAGCGCTTTCAGAATCGTTTAGTGTTTCGTGCGGAGTGACGCAATAAAGGTATTGAGCCATTTTTTATCCTTCTTCACGACCCTGAGCCTGCATAAGTGGGGTAATTTTGCCGGCCAAAAGGGGGATGGTTTTCTTGGGAGGAAGGACAATACTGAGTAACTTCTTGTTCTTTTCAACCATGCATTTTGCTAGTTCGACGCTTTCTGGAATACCGGTTATAACATGATGAAGAGCGGTAAGACCCACATAGTCTTGTATTTCCAAGTCTTTTTGGTCTCATTAAGTGCACCAATTCTTTTGCAATGTCCACCTTCTTAAAAAAGACTGCCCAGTGAAGAATTGTCCCACCTTCCCTAATTCTTGCAGTTACTGCCTTGGGATGTCGCTTAAGAAGCTCCATTGCTGCATCACAATCACCCCTAATCACGAAATGCATAATAGCTTGATTAACGTGGTTGTCTTCGTCTCCTGCCAAGCTAGCTAACGTTACATATACAGTGGCGGATCCAGGATTTTAAACTCGGGGGGTCCCAATAATAAAGGTTAAAAAATTTATAGACAAAAATAACATTGAAAAGTTAAATATAATACATTTCATTCAAAAATCATGTGCAAAACAACATTACAAGCTATAAAATCCTAATTCAAGCGTCCACGACGAGGTTTCATAGTCTGAAAATGTTCCATGATAGCTTCATTACCAATACATGAAAAAACATCTTTCTCAATGTAAACAACTAAGCTGTCACTCGACCATTGATCTCCTATTTTGTTGCGAAGTGGACCCTTATTGATATTCATAGCGGAAAATGCCTTCTCCACTGAAGCAGTTGCAACCGGTAAAACCAAAGCCAACTGAACAAGCAAATATACATATGCAAATGTTCGATGCAACCCTTTCTCCACCATTTTCTTAGCAAGCTCATTAATTCCCCGCAATTGAGAAAAATCATTATCAGAACGCACAAAATGAATGTAAATATCAAGTTGATCTTGAAGTGCCGATCTATCTCGATCCGTGAGAATTGAAACAAGTGGAGGTATGATATTGGAGTAATGTAATTATAATATGGGATTGGGTGGGATTAGAAATTTAGGGTTTTGGGTGAAAATAAGAAAGATGGAGGAATTAGGGGGAAAAAGCAGTGGAATGGGGAAAGGAGAAGCAAAAGGGACTTCCGGGACGGGAAAGATGGCCCATGTGGGGCTAGTCTTTCAAAAAGATTATGGAATCATGTTGCAAACAGTGGACCAATTGCAAACGTTTGTCTCATTGGTTTAAAAAAAATAAAAATAAAATAAAATAACAAATTGGCCAAAACACTGCGTTTTGGACCAATTTTTTTAAATGCCCTGTTTTCTTTCTTCTCCCCTGTTGTCTTCTTCTCCGTTGCAAGCTGCAACTTGCTGCTGCTGCAGCACAGACAGTCTGCACAGGCCTCGTGTTCGAGTACGAGGGGTCCTCCGAAAAATTTCTAGCAGCATTTTAGAATTGCCGAGGGGTCCTGGGACCTCCCAGGTCCCTCTGTAGATCCGTCTCTGTACATATATATCCCCATAATGTACGTAACATATAGTTGTTACCCTCATCACCAAAACAAAAACTTATAGACTATATACTGTTAGAACCTACTCTATGTCTTCCACAATTGCACAGAGATGTGATAACAGAACAACAATACAAACAATCAATATTTCATTAACTGCCTTTACAATGTACTATTTATACTAATACTCAACTCTAACTTGCGGAGATGTGATAACAGAACAACAATACAAACAATCAATATTTCATTAACTGCCTTTTCTTCTCTTACAATGTACTATTTATACTAATACTCAACTCTAACTGTCACCGCAAGTTGATGCCATCTGACATCCTAACAGTAACCCCCCCCCCCCCTTCTTCTCTTAAAACCAATCTTACAAGTAAGATTTACAATTGAAAACTAAGTACAATTGAAAACCAGCAATAAAACCAGGAACAACACAAACACAAGAATGTATTGAAGGTTCACACTTTCTGGAAACTTAAGCTTCAGTCCATGGTACAGTTCCCATGTAGCATCATCTTTGGAGTGGTTTTGCCATTAACTAAGGCTTCCGTGGCTGCAGCACTTTCTTGATCATATGCACTGGTACATCTTGCAAAATCCCAGCATCTGTGATAAAGCAACTTTGGTTCTTTCAAATGGAGTTGTGATTTTACCAGGACCTTTGACTCCTTCAACTTTGACAGAGGTTGTTGCCAATAAGAAATCTGTGTACTTCACGGCTGCAGAGTTGATAGGGGCCCCTTTAGCACCCTGTAAACCCCATTCCATCACAAATGAATCATGCATTGTCAGCTCCTGCCGAACAGCCGTCCTCAACTCAGAAATCACAGGCTTTGCATCATCATCATCCGCACAATCATTTGCCAATTCATACTTCAGTCGCAGCAGCATTGCTCCTTTAAAGTAGCATACTTACGCATTTTTTTATTCTTCTTCATTTTATTGTATATATAGACTACTTTTGTTCTGTTTTACCATTGAATACTGTCTCTTTTTCTTTGTAAATTGCAACTGTTATCAGGAATTCAAAGTCAATGCCATTATCCATTTTAGTTTTCTACTTGAAAAAAGCAAAATAAATGACTATTTTAGAGTGCAAATAACAATGTAGAATTTCAAAGGAGTTTAATTAATAAATATTGAACGGAAATCTTTGTGACAATCGAGACATAATACCTTCATTGAGCAATTCTTCCTTGGCATCATTATCTGGCTCTGTCTCAACAACGTTTGGGTTGTTATTCGTGTGATTGTCAGATATCTCCCCTGAAAAATGGAATCATTTATGTTTATATCCCATCATTCTCTATTGGGAAATATATTTCTCCTTTTTCCTATCTTATTTTTGCTGTAGTTTAAATTGAACTATTCTATAAAGGATAGATCTAATTCAACTGAAAAGAGTCAGGTCGAAACCAAAACCGACACTACTCACACAGTTGACGTCTCTCTTTTTATCGACAAAAAAAAAAAAAAAAAGAACAAAAAAAAAAACAAATCTCACTTTTTAATGAATATGAACAAAAAAAAAATGTCAAATATTAGTGGCTTTTCCTTTTGGAAGGCCGAAAGAATTGGGCTCACTACACTTTGTATACAGTTCGACAAAAAGGCAAAGAGGTATGTTTGGCACCTCAAAGTTGAGGAGTTCCTCATAAACAAAACAAAAAAAAAAAAAAAAAAAAAAAAAAAAAACACACTACATGATTGATTCACAATTCGCGTATATGATAAAAATTGTTCAGAATTATAAATTACTCAATAAAAATTAACTTTGTAGAAAATTAATTAATTCTAAGATTGTTAATGAATCAATTGTAACAAATATATATAAGAAAGAAAGTTGGAGTTGGACAGGAAAAGGAAAACAGAGGGAAGAGAGAGGGAGTTGGACGGGGAAAAGAAAAGGGAAGGGAGAGGACTCCCTGCTCCGCCTAATTAACGCTTCCTTCTGCACTGCTTTTGCTTTGTTGTTTTTCTTTTCCCCTGTTTTGCTCTTTCTCACTTTGCCCTTTTTTTCTTGGAAAATAATCCTTGCCGGATCCTTTTCTTATAGATTTTGTGATCGTAATCGTTCATCATACATCATGCGGTCAGTTTTCGTTGGGTACTATTTCATTTAATTTTTAAATTTAAAATGATTTCTGATCACATAATGTACAATGAACGATCATTATCATGAAATCCTCAAAAAAATGATCTAGCAAGAATCCTTTTCCTTTTTGCTTTTTCCCTGTTTTGCTGTTTCTGTTAGCTAGCACCTTTTGCTAAAAAGAAAAAGAAAAAAAAGTGGAAAGAGTTATCCTGCTTCTTAATCCGATATTACACCAAATGCTTCACAACTTCAAGTCAATTTAGTTTAGTTTAAATCAGTCAAACTTAGTCTTGCTAGTCCATTTCGAGATAATCCACTACTTCTGAAGAAAAAAAAATATACGCAACTCACCACCCAGCAAAAGAAAGATCAATGGTATCTGATATATAAGGTTGAACATCAGATGCGATGCATTTTCCTAGGTACTTCCGAAGAGTCAAAGAGCACTCTGCATCCGCCAAATACTCCAAGATTATTCATTAAACGACCCTTAGACGGGATCAACAGCAAATGCAACTGAAAATACAAACAAAATTGTATCAAACACTTGGCCTCGCATCTCACACTACAAAAGTAGTAATAAGGATATCCAAAATTACAAAAGTAACAAAATACTGGTAAGAATAAGTTCCACATTATTAGAGAAGAGATCTTGAATGGGCTTATAAGTAAGTTGGGTTACTTCCTACATTGCCGATTGGCTTTATGGTAAAAAACCAATTTTCTTCATGGTATCCACGTGTGAAGTCAAACGGCCACACGCGCTCCACGTTGTTAATTAATTTTTATGATGGAACCTATGCTTTCTTCAAATACAGCAACACTATCGATTTTATCTACCTTGATACGGTATAATGATAAATACGCCAAGAACGCAACTTTCACAAAATTTACTTCGTCTGCCGGTTAGAAAATTGTCCAGAACCAAGTAAAATACTACTTTTAAAATCAACGTACTTCTTTTTGGCTTGCAAGTGAATACACTCGACTAAAAAAACGAAAGGGCACAGTGAGAGCCGATAGCAAACCCAACCCTGTTCTTCTTCTTGGACTGCTCTGTTCATCCCACCAAGGACATTATATGCCTCGGAGTGTACTGAATCCACCCTCATCGAGTAAATTTTGACTCCACCTTCAAGAGTGCAGCTTGCCTGCACAGATAGAGAAGTGATACATATTTAAGCAAACATTGCGTATCCAATCGATTATATGAACATTCGGCCACTCACTTCAAAAGTGGTTTTACCAAAATCTTGGTCTTGATAGATTTCAAATTCCAAAACTAATCCGAAACATCGTAGTATCAACAGGCCAAATTTACCTTTTGAAAATTCGTCTCTGCATCGTTTTCCTCTCCAACCTTAATAATATCCGTTAAATGGTCAATCAAATTCAGCTCCCATGTATTTTTCTGATTAATTTTCTGCGCACCCGACAGCTCAAAATTTAAGAAAAATTTCATAACAAACATCAAAATTTAATACAGTAAAAATGGCTCGCTCATTTGACAAATAAAATACTAAAAATATTGAAACTTTTTGTTAAAAAAAAAAAAAAAAAAATTTCAAAACTTTCAATTACTTGAAAAATCTAAACTGACATTTTCACTGTCGAGTTTGATGCAATTCTGGAGCAGCTCGAGGATATGCGCCTTTCCGAGGCAGGGATCGGGGTCTCCCTGCTGTGGCAGCAGATTGAGTGTCGGGCATTGCAATCTGGAAAATCGAATTAGGAAATTAGGGTTTGGGATTGGGAAAGTTCATGAGAGTGGGGGAGCGTTCGAGATGGATACTGATGGGACGAACAGGTTACGCTCCATTTGATGTGTTTGAAATTTATTTTGGGGGGCTTGAGAGGTATAATAAACTGCTTCTCGTGATATAAACATCCATTTTCTTTTGTTGACCAATCTCTGACCGTCAATTTTACTTTTGTGTGTTGGGAGCTGCCAAGTTATCATTTCAAAAATTTTGATTATTCAGTCTAACCAGCATCAGAATACATAAATATAATTATTTTTTGTTATTACGGTAAAATGCCACATGTAAAAAAAGAAGAGATGCAACACGAAGACTAAATGTTCAAACACGTATATTAATGTCTTTTCATTACAACCAGGGTGGATCTGGTTTTATTATACACGATCCAAATAACTTTTCATTACAAAATTCAAATAAAATTTTAGCAATCCAAAACTAATAACATTAATACGAGGCCGAGTATTTAGGGTCTTCACAGGGCCAATGCTTTATTTTCCTGTCGAACACGCCTGCTCCATAAGTAGAAATGACTAACTCAAGAAGGAGGGGAAATTGCATCCATATGAAAGATGCAACTGGAACACTTGCAAGCAAAGTAAGTAGAATAGCAATAGATGGTTTTCCATGAAGTATAATGGAAAGGGCTGAAGAAAAAGCTATCATCATTGCCGCGATCGATAAAAAAAGGGTGATGAGGCCTAATATCATTTTTGTTAGTAATGATTTGAGGAAATCATTTTCGGCATAACGTGATGTGAGGATTCCCAAAAATATCATTACTGAAGTTGTGGAAGAAAAGAGTGATATAACATCTGAAACTATAAAAGTTGTGAATGCCCTCTTACTTAAGAATATAGGAAGACCTGTATCTTGTTTATTTCCACCAGGAACCGTAAACGCTGCAGCAAACATGGTAGTAACGATGAGAGCCCCTACGACTGTGCAAGATGTTGCTATACCTTTCATTGCGTTTTCACCCTCTTTCACCAAATCCTTGTGACCCTTGGTAAACAATTCACGTGGTGTCATCTCATCCGTTTTATTTATTACTTCATGATCTACAGGCTGTGCAAAACGTTTTACCTCCTGCATGTCATTCAACAAAAACTTAGCAGAGATGTGACTATATATATACATCCGAAGAGTAATTCTGATCTCTTGGTACAAATCCTTATGGCTAAGTCTCAAGGTATTTTCAGTTCAAGTTATGAAGGAATGGACGACAAATATATAAAATAACTTCTGATTTCCTTATAAATTTCAATTATATACAAAACAGAAGATGGTGAATAGGAGAAAGGAGGGGGTTCCATCATCAATTTTCACGAATATGACTAAGTAGTCTCTTATAGAATAACATAGATTTTATAAGTATAATATATAATTAATTCTATAGGTAAGTAGTCACCTTGAACCATTGCAGTTCCCTTTGCACTTGCAAAGCTGCACCTCGAATAAGATTAATATGTGCGGCGGAGGTAATAGTTCCTACCACATGCAGCATGTTATTGCTCGACTTATCTTTCCTAGTTACGAACCACCATTTGCGTTGATCATCTAGTCCATATAATAGACTAAAAACTTTATGTTGACGACATTCAACTGCAAATTGAAAGATGTTCCGGCCTTTTTCATTGGTGATGTCATGGAGTTTATAATTTGCTCTGCATAAATGAGTAATATACTCCACATGCCCTTTTTTTATTGCTAGGAACATTGCTTTTTCCAAGCCTTGCAATTCTTTGACATCTTTATTTTTCGTCACTTCACACATGCGAGGTAGAAATTCAAGGATCCGAACATGGGACAATTTCATTTGATATATACGATTGAATCCTATGTTGACATTCAAAACAAATCAAACAATATACCCTTAATTCTATATATAGAATTAGAAAATAATTGAAAATTAAAAAAATAAAAAAAAAAGTAATTAAAAATTATTAAGACAATAAATAGGAAAAGAAAAGAAAAGTGATTTTTACACGCACTTTGAAGTTTTTCACACCCCTATTTATATAAGGACATTAGATTAAATAAAACAAACAAAATTAACGATCAAAATTAAACAAAAGTGTGTAAAAGACTAAAAGAATGTGTGAAATGAATTTCCATAGAAATCAATTCATAATGTAGCGTACCCAAAAGTTTACCAAAGGTCTTGACAACTAGTCCACGAAATGAACTTGTAGCTGCATTGAAATTCCAAATTGTCAGTAAAGTCTTCAATTACCAATTAGTTATAAGGAAAACTAATAAAAATAGCTTGAAAACCTTGAGTTTTAACGATAAGGACAAAATAAAGGGTAAGGTGAATAATACCATGTTTGACTTTTTAGTGTAAAAATGCGATTTTTCGTTAAAGTGAACAGTACCGCGGGCTTAAAACTCCCTTAGCTATATCCCCTTTTTATCAAAAAAAAAAAAAAAAAAAAAAAAGGTTATATCCCTGTTTAAACCATATAATATGGTTGAAAATTTTGATCTTTTTAGCATTACTTAATATGGTACAAAAATGTGATGAGTTTCTTCGAAATCAAAATCAATAATGCGTACATAGCCTCCTTGTGCCTGCACATTTTTACAGTTGTTCAAGGTGAGTTTCTTTGAAACCAAAATCAACAACTCTAACCCACATATAAAAGACCTGATAGGTGGTGGATTGCCTTAATGGTTAGACTTTTTTCTTCAATCCACTCAGTCCTAGGTTTAAACTCTCTTTTTCTTCTTAGTTTCAATGAGTGTAGAATATCAATTTTAATAAAAAGGCAAAAAGGTTCCGAACTCCATAAATATTTCAAATAATTCCAAAACAAACACAATAATCAAACTTTAGTACCAGTAGATTTGATAGCTTTGACCAATATTCTAAAAGCCGCTAGTCGGACTGTGGGGCCTAAGCGGTTTTATTCAAATTTGATTAAATTATTATATGACTTATAAACAAGTGTCTACTTATAATACATAGTTGTACTGTAAAAAAAAAATTGCAACATAGAATGATACATTAATTAATAGGTTGCAATGGATAAAAATATAAGACGAAGATTTGATCTGTATGTTGATAGAACATAAGCCCCACCATCATTTGAAACCAAGTTAGAAAAGAGGTAAATATGAAGAAGATGACCTCCTAGTCCTACATATCCATTGTCGAGGTAGATACCATAGTAGTAGGACTGTAGGAGTGAAAAATAAAAAGAGGAAGCATCCAAATGCATCTATAAATCAAGTTAAATAAAAAGGGAAAATATAAATGATATATACAGAACCAATAGGATGATTGACCTTGCCAATTTCACTTCAAGAATAAAGGCTTCTCCTAAAATATGGTCAATGTGTTTATCTTGAAATATATGGGCTTCTCCTGAAATACGCTTGCTAACTGATTTATATATAGTTGTGGTACCTTAATTTATGAAACAACTAAACATTAACAAAAACAAATGGCACGTCTGTCATGTAACATGCGTACCTGAGCAAATGAGATGCCCTTGCCTTTTACTACTCTGGTCGCCATCTTCCGGTTTTTGAACGTTTATACAAACATCATCATCAGTGGTATGAATAGGTTCCTCAGTGGTAGGCATTGGTTTTATTTGTATGCCTATCAAGATAAGAACACAAGCGCACTTATATATTAATACACGATATAAACTAGTTCCTTGAACCAATAATTTTCTATTGCTGCTTCTAATAAGAATAAAAGAAAATAGAAAGCTTAATTAGGACAAAATTTAAAATGAAGAGAAAATGGAAAGCATTACTAACCGTCATAAATCCATTGTTCACAGAAATTGAGTGAGCTTCCACTTAAGAATGCAGAACGCATACCAGCTAGTTTATTTAAAGGTGTTCTCCCGTAAAAATCTTTAGCAATAACTAACTCCGGACGGCGCTGAATTAAATCCCAAGCAATATCTACATATTGTGGAGTGTTTAGAAAGAACCTCTATAGATCTAGTTATAAAATTAGCTTAGTCTCAACATTATTAATATACAGCGGTTTTATAGTATTTACACAATGAAAAAAAAAAATTAAGGCGGCACTAATAATAATAATTATTTGAATGTTGATCTTACCAAATCTTTTTAACATAAAACCGTGGATAATAAGCATAGCGCATTCGGAATCGTTCAGGGTTTCGTGCGGAGTGACGGAATAAAGGTACTGAGCCATTTTTTCTCCTTTTTCATGACTACGACTATGAGCCTGAATAAGTGGGGTAATTTTTCCGACCAAAGGTGTGATGGTTTTCTCGGGAAAGACAATACTGAGTAACTTCATGTTCTTTTCAACCATGCATTTTGCTAGTTCGACGCTTTCTGGAGTTCTTTCTATAACATAATGAAGAGCGGTAAGACCCCTAGAGTTCTGTGTTTCCAAGTCCTCTGGTCTCATTAAGTCCACCAATTTTTTTGCAAGCTCCACCTTCTCAAATATGACTGCCAGGTGAAGAATTGTCCCATCGCTCTCGCCATGTCTTGCAGTTACTGCCCTGGGATGTTGGATAAGAAACTCCATTGCAGCATCCCAATCTTTCTTCTTCACTAAATTGTGCAAAGTTTGATTGTCTTCGTTTCCTGCCAAGCTAGCTAATGTTACATATATATCCCCATAAATAATGTACGTAAAATATAGTTGCTACCCTGATCACCAAAAGAAAAACAGATAGACTATATAATTGTTACGGATTTTTCTTATTCTTCTTAATTTTATTTTATGTATATAGAGTAGTTTTGTTCTATTTTACCATTGAATACCATCTTTTTTTCTTTGTAAATTGCAACTGTTAATAAGAATCCAAAGTCGATAGCATCATTCATTTTAGTTTTTTCCTTGTAAAAAACAAAATAAACGACGATTTTGAATGAAAATAACGATGTAGAGGAGTTTAATTAATAAATATTGAACGGAAATCTTTGTGAGAATCGAGAAACAATACCTGAATCTATTGCCGACCATTCCTCTAGCTCTGCATCAACGGTGGTTGGGTTGTTATTCGTGTGGTAATCTGATATCTCCTCTGAAAAAATGGAATCATTTATGTTTATGTCGCATCATTCTCTGTTGGTAAATATATTTCTCTCTTTTCCTTTCTTATTTTTGCTGTTGCTTAAATTGAACTATTCTGTTAACGATAGATCTGATTCAACTGAAAAAAAGCAGGCCAAAGCCAAAACTGACACTACTCACACAATTGACGTCTCTTTTTTTATTGACAAAAAATAAAAAATAAAAAAGACGTCTCTCTTTTTAATGAATATGAACCAAAAAAATGTCAAATATTAGTGGCTTTTTCTTTTGGAAGGCCAAATAAATTGGGCTCACTACACTTTGTATACAGTAAGACAAAAAGGCAAGGAGGTTTGTTTGGCACCTCAAATGAGAGTTCCTCATCAAATAAAATAAAATAAAATAAAAAACCTTCTTGATTGATTCAGAGTTCATGCTTATGATAAAAATCGTTCAAATTATAAATCATTCAATAAAAATCATCTTTGTAGAAAATCAATTAATTCTAAAGTTGTTTAGCCAATTAATTGTACCAAATAGATATAGATGATTTGTAACACGTGTTGAATCTAACCATCTGTTTTTAGACATTTCAATGATTAAATGATCTCATATTTTATTCATTTTACAAAAAAAATTCTTTACGAAGTGATTTATGACATTAAAAAAATTTGATCACAAACATAAAATTCTGTAAATCAATCACAAAGTATTTTGACAATGAACTTCTCCTCTTCGTGTGAGGATCCAACTTAATTCCAAAGACAAATGCCTAATTATATGGAAAAGGAGAAGGTGCACATACCGGTTCCTGTGGCTTGGCATGCTTCAGCTGGCTTCAACTTTTCTGCCAAAATATCCCAGGCAATTTTGGCTCTGCGTGTGCCCCTAATAAAAGAGAAAGTATCGGCCCCACAAGAAACCTGGATCGAGTGCAAAGCCTCGGCATTACTCTTCCTCCAAGCTTTAAATTCAACTTCACCATCTTCTCGTTTAGGAGGCTCAGTGGTGGCTTCCACAACTTCCCAAAGACCTTTTGCCAACAGGTAGGTTTCAACTCGCAAACTCCATTCTTCATAGTTATTTTGGTTCAGAAGTTCATGAACAATTGGACTTGGGACAACTGTGTCTGTCATCATCAATCTGTAAATTTATGAAATCTGAATTTATATCAATCGAGCATATGTTAGAACAAACTAGTAAGAAAAAAAAACTAATACTCACAGATTGAATTTTTGGGCAATCTTCAGATTAAGCTATGTGCACATAGTGCAGCCAAAGTTCATCTTTGGGTATGCTCGTTTATGATAACAAATCAGCCATTGAAAAAAGACTTGAGAGATCACTATTATTTGTATTACAACTGGACATGGGAGCACATACTGAATAAAAAAAACAAAGGGATCCAGCTCTACCGGGACAAATTAATTGATAAAGTAAGCCCTAAAGTCGTCGTAATGCCAGTCTACCACGAAGTCAACCCCCTATTTGCTTCAAATTGACTTTCTCTCCCTCTTATAAAACTCGACGAACCCACATCCCAGATTTCCCCTCCGTGCTTCACGGAGGAACACCTGGCTGGTTCCGCTCTGGATCTGATCCAACGTCAAGTTGTGATACCGCAATTCTAGCTTCCTCCGCTACCCAGCAGCTCCCTTGCTAGGCAGTATCCTTTGAGACAAAACAAAACAAATTCAAAGTTTCAAACTTTGAAGAAGAAGAAGATAATATTATCCACGGACGTTGGGTTAGCCTTACAATGAGTCAGAAATAATGTGACTCAATTAATTGTTTATTAAATATTGTTTTCTATGTTCTTAATGTAAATTCTATAAAAATTGATTTTATTATGTGAATTCAGTTGCTTTAATTAGTTTATAAGGGTTTCTTCTAGCATGATATAAAATTATTTATTTACTTCAAATATTTGACTTTCTTTTGTCAATTTACACATATAAATATATTTAAAACATGTAAGTCACGGACGTCGTGATTAAAAAATACGCGTGCATAAAGACTAGTTATAGGAAAAGGCGAAGGTGCACATACCGGTTCCTGTGGCTTGGGATGCTTCAGCTGGCTTCAACTTTTCTGCCAAAATATCCCAGGCAATTTTGGCTCTGCGGGTGCCCCTAATAAAAGAAAAAGTATCGGCCCCACAAGAAACCTGGATCGAGTGCAAAGACTCGGCATTACTCTTCCTCCAAGCTTTAAATTCAACTTCACCATCTTCTCGTTTAGGAGGCTCAGTGGTGGCTTCCACAACTTCCCAAAGACCTTTTGCCAACAGGTAGGTTTCAACTCGCATACTCCATTCCTCGTAGCAAAGTTCAGAAGTTCATGAACAATTGGACTTGGGACAACTGTGTCTGTCATCTTCAATCTGTAAATTTATCAAATATAAATTCAGTGGCGGAGTAAGAAATTATGTTAAGGAGAGTCAATCTTAAGTGATGATAAAATTATGATAAATTGAACTTATAAATGAAAATTACTTACGAAATTATCATAAATATCAATAGCATAAAAAATATTCTAAGTTTCTAACCTTGATATCGTTAGGATTAATTAATTACATTATTGTAGATAATACTTTACATCAACAACAGAAAGCTTGCATATGCACTTTGGTGCGAATTCTAATAAAACTAACTGGATATTAGTATGAGAACATGAAACTTAATATCTTTTATTTGATTAAGAGGCAAAGAATGATATTATGAAATTAAGTGTTGGACCCTCAAGTATGAGCAAATTACACTTGTGAGGAAGGTCAACTATAAATATAAAAGCCATGCTACATCAATGTGGCACATATAAATACAACATTTTCAAATTGTTATGAGGGTCATTTGACACTCCTAGGCTTTAACTGGCTCCGCTAGTGTATGAATTTATGTCGATCTAGCATATGTTAAAACAAACTAGTAAGAAAAAACTAATACTCACAGATTGAATTTTTGGGCAGTCTTCAGATTAAGCTATGTGCACATAGTGCAGCCAAAGTTCATATTTGTGCATGTTCGTTTATGATAACAAGTCAGCCACTATAAAAAGGCCCATGACACCCCTAGTATGTATTACAGCACCGAAGACAAAAAAAACAAAGGCATTCAGCTTCACCGGGACAAAAAAATGAAAAAAATGAAAAAAAATGAAAAAAATGATCTGGAATATGAAAAAGAAAAAGAAAAGAAATAGAGAATTAATTATTATATTTTATATTCCTGTTTCTTAGTTTGATACAACTCTCCAAATACTTCATTAAGTCATTCCAGCTCAGTCCTTGAAACTTGTTCAGTTCATGATAGTTCAGTGCAGCAAATGCATTCTAACTAGTCAGTTATCCCCAAGTCGGCCCTGGTAAAACCATTTCAAGTTTAATAGAAGGTTTTTTTTATATTTTATTTTATTTTTATAATCAAAATGGTCTCTGAAATTAACATAACTAATCATTTTGGTCTCTGTGATTTGAAATCGATAAAAGTGATCATTAAGTTTGTCCACCATCAATCGTTTCGATTATTCTGTGAAAAGTTTTATTAAATAATGACCAAAATGACAAAATATCTTCAATTTAATAAATAATGAGCTAAAATGATTTGACATAAAAACACTCACATCACTCAATTTCACACCAATTTGACACTAAAATTTCCTAATTTAATTTCAAATTGGAAATGAGAACTGTTATTAGCACTCAAAAAATTTTATTCAGCACTCCTCACAAGTATATTTTTCTTTCTAATTATAAAAAATTTGAAGTGCTATATGAGAATTTTAGAGGGTTAATAACAATTCCCTTAGAAAATTGAGCTTGCGAAATTGTACGGATTAGGTGGTGAAGAGTTTGAGGAACAAAGCAAGAGCGTAAGCAAGGAACATAACGGGGAGAGCGAGGTCCAATGGGATCGACGCTACCATCAATGGCGAAGACGAGTCGTCGCATCTGCAGCCGACATCACCTGGTCCATTCTCTCTCACACAGCAAGACAATGGAACCTAGAAAAGAGAGAAAGAGGAGGAGTATGAGTCGCCTGGGCCCCACAGCTGAGTTCAATCAGGAAAAAAAGGTTGATGGATTTTTTTTCTCTCTTACTTTTTTTTTTTTTAAATAAATGCAGTGGATTTGGTAAGAAGCAAGAAATATAGAATTTTTTATTTTTGATTCACTGTGGAAGAAGCAAAGTAATTTTCATGGAACAAGAAATTATCTTCATCCTTCACAAGTAAAGTGCTTCTTCTATCCCTTATTCAGTACATTACATGTAACTTAGAAGTTTTAAGGTTAATTTTGCATTTTGATTCTCTCATAGAAGTTTAAGTTTTATTAAACAAGGACCAAAATGATAAAATATTATCAATTTAATAAACGATGAGCTAAAATGATTTGACATAACTTAAAGCTATTTTTGTTATTTTATTCTTATTTAATGAAGATTTTTTTATCAAAATGATTGATGGCGGACAAACGTTGCAGAATGTGACGACGACATTTCCCGGGAATCAAGCATTCTCTTCGAGTCCCATCTCCTTTCTTTGTACCTTAAAAAACTCACGTCACTCAATTTCACACCAATTTGACACTAAAATTTCATAGTTTAATTTCAAATTGGAAAACTGAGATGCAGAAATGCGAAATTGTACGGACCAAGTGGTGAAGAGCTTGATGAACTGAGCGAGAGCACATGCGAGGAACGCAGCGAAGAGAGCGAAGGTTCGAAGAGATCGATGCCGTTGTTGACGGCGAAGACGACGTTGTTGCATCCGCAGCCGTCGTCACCTAGTCCATTCTCTTGCAAGATTCAAGATTGTGGAAACTATAAAAAAAAAAAATAAGAAAAAAAAAGGGAAAGAGGATGAGGAGTATGAGTCGACTGGGTCTCACAGCCAGGTTCAACCCACCAATCAGAGATGAATTGGAATGGATTGTCACTGTCTAATCAAGAGAATGGGACTGCTAGATTTTTTTTTTTGGCATATTTGTCGATTTGTTCCCTAAACTTGTATAGAGCTGACAATTTTCCCCCTAAACTTTAATTTTAGCCGATTACCACATATAATTAACTAATTTCCTACTTGAACTTTAATTTTAGTCAATTACCCCCTGAACTTTTATAAATAGGCAATTTCTCTCGTAACGCTAGTTTAGGGGGGAAATTGGCTAATTATAAAAGTTATGGGAGGTAATTGACTAAAATTAAAGTTAGGGGGAATTGGCACCTCTATACAAGTTATGGGGGCAAACCGACAAATACCTCTTTTGTTTTTTCTCTTACTTTTTTTTATTACTATTTTTATTTTTTATGAATGTGGTGGACCTGGTAAGAAGCAAGAAATATAGAATTTTGGAATTTTGATTCACTGTGGAGAAGCAAAGTAATTTCCATGGAACAAGAAATTCTCTTCATTCTTCACAAGTAAAGAAATTCTCTTCATGCCGGTACGCTATGCCATCAGCTGCCTCTAATTTTGTAAACTGTTAATTCTATCTTAAAAATTGAAATGATGAATCCTTATAATTGAAATGCCAATGATCTGAAGCTTATGACTGAATTATTACAGTTCTGTAAGATTTATTGATTACTTTCTTTCAAACTGTGTCTCCCAGCGGAATCGCCACCACTAAGAGCTTTGGCCTCGTAGTTCGTCGTCGTCCAGTATTCCTCCAAAATTCCACTCTCTTTGCTCACTACGACTCAGTGTGGCTTTATTCTTCTAGGTACACCCATATCTATATCCCTAGCGACTGTTCATATGCATCTAGTGTTAGAGAAGGCTTTTGCCTTTTGGGTTCAATTTCATCTGCTCTCTGCATTGGATTTGATGTCTTCTCAGCCTGAATTTTTTTATTCAGCAATGGAGGTTGCATTATCGCTTGAGAAATTGGCAAATGAAAGCTGCTCCAATTGCACAGTGTAGGACATTCATTGTTATTGTATGATGTCTTTTTAATATAAGATGATTAGGTTTAGTTGATAATATTTTGTACCAGTAACATCGATTGTTTCGTGTTATGAATTAACAATCTTACTATACTATGTTCATCCTCGAATTTACGACTAACAGGTTGCTGAGAAAAACAAAGATGTGTAGTTAACAAATTTTGTTGAAACTGAGTTTTTGGCTGAGAAGGTCAGTCTTGATATCTTCCTTTATTTTTCCTCAGTTGGAAAGGTTCTACAGGGACACTTGCGGTATGATTTTTGATGTTCTGCTTTTACCTTTGTAGGTGGAAGCCATCAAGAAAATATCTGAATATGTTGCTCAACTGAGGACAGTTCGCAAAGGGCACTGTAGAAACCCATAATTCAAGTTCGTTGTCATCTTTATCCTATGTTTAGTGTTCATCTTTTGAAAATAACATCACTTTATCCGATTTTGTCTTCCGTTTCTTAAAACCCAAGCACTACTGAACAGGGAAGTTGTTGCTATGTGATGATGAGTTTGTCGTTGTTGAAAGTGGTGTTATACTGTTCGGTGTGCTGATTGTAGCTGTTTAGAGGTTGTGGTTGTATGGTTAGAACCTTATATTAGTTTTTTGGATGAGGAAAATACATGAGGGACAAAATTTTGTCAAATTAGTTGTTTGCATTAGGTTTTGATAAACTCAAGTAATTGTATATATGTGAGATTTAGAAATCCGCACTTTTGGTTTTATATAGGCTCCCAATTTCTGGGCAAAGGAAATCAGGAAGAGAACAACAACGGTGAAAATCGACGGCCCATGTGTAGCATTCAGCCCAATTTATAAGAGGAGAGGTCAACATGTAGAACGAATGACATGAGGATTTGTTTAATTTTATCAAGTTTTGTATTGAGGTAAAACTCCCTCCCCATTTCACTTAGTTTTAAATGCTGATTAGTATAGAATCCGGATTTTCGCTGGATCCGTAAATCGTGTTTGTTCATCGTACATCAAGAGATCAAAAATCACTTTAAATATTCTTATTTAAAATTAAAGACAAACAGTACCTAACAAAAATTGACCGCACGATATACGATGAATGAATATGATTCAATGATTCCTAAAATCCTCACCAAGAAAATCTAGAGAGAATCCTGTTGGATTAGTATATATGTGTAAATAGGATTGTAAGTACCGTTGTTCAATAAATCACTGTATGCATGTATGGATTTATGTCGAACTTTTTTAAATTTAGAGCCTCAAAAGATGATTCCAGCGTTGATAAGGGAGATATCTGCATGTATGGATTTATGTCAGCATTTAGTATACGGCAGTTCAATAAATCACTGTAGTGAGTCAGACAACAGTCAACCTTCTTCTGCGTCTCATTCTTGCAACTAGCCGCATCTTTTCCATTGCAACATTGGCATCCTCTACTCTGGTATCTAAAATTACAACAGTATCAAGACACTAACAAGATCAATGGAGCTCAAGTCCAATGTGAAAGAAATTACTACTACAATTTACAGATGAGCTGCTTAAAGATAACTGTACCACATAGTCATCATTCCGATAAACCATAAAAAAAATCACATTGCTTCTGCCAGGAAAGGTCATTGATTGTATGTTCTCTAGTTCATTGTACAGGTTATGAATGCAAAGGTTAATACAGCGAAGCTATCGATTTTATCTACCTTGAAACGGTATAATGACTAATATGCCAAGAACGCAACTTTCACAAAATTTACTTCGTCTGCCGGTTAGAAAATTGTCCAGAACCAAATAAAATACTACTTTCAAAATCAACGTACTTATTTTTGGCTTGCAAGTGAATACACTTCAATAAAAAACGAAAGGGCAGAGTGAAAGCCGATAGCAAACCCAACCCTGTTCACCTTCTTGGACTGCTCTGTTCATCCCACCAAGGACCTTATATGCCTCGGAGTGTACTGAATCCACCCTCATTGAGTAAATTTTGACTCCACCTTCAGGAGTGCAGCTTGCCTGCACAGATAGAGAAGTGATACATATTTAAGCAAACATAGCGTATCCAATCGATTATATGAACACTCGGCCACTCACTTCAAAAGTGGTTTTACCAAAATCTTGGTCTTGATAGATTTCAAATTCCAAAACTAATCCGAAACATCGTAGTATCAACGGGCGAAATTTACCTTTTGAAAATTCGTCTCTGCATCGTGTTCCTCTCTAACCTTAATAATATACGTTAAATGGTCAATCAAATTCAGCTCCCATGTATTTTTCTGATTAATTTTCTGCGCACCCAACAGCTCAAAGTCGAACATTTAAGAAAAATTTCACAACAAACATCAAAATCTAATACAGTAAAAATGGCTCACTCATTTGACAATATAAAATACTAAAAAAATTGAAACTTTTTGTTAAAAAAATTAATTTCAAAACTTTCAATTACTTGAAAAATCTAAACTGACATTTTCACTGGTGAGTTTGATGAGATTCTGGAACAGCTCGAGGATCTGCGCCTTTCCGAGGCCGTGATTGGGGTCTCCCTGCTGTGGCAGCAGATTGAGTGCAACGGACTTCCTTCGAATCGCGGCGGCGGGTGCTGCGTGAGCCTGCGCACACTCGCGGTTGTCGTCGTTGGAGCCCAGGAAGAAGGGGCTAGTTGGAGACTGGAGACGAGCGGCCATTGGGAGCCTCCGCTTCTGGGTTGCCGGATTAGGGCTCAGAGCGTCAGCCATTGCAATCGGGAACATCGAACTGGGAAATTAGATTTGGGAAAGCTTATCATGATGGAATGATGGATATTGATGGGACGAACAGGTTTCCCTCCATTTGATTTGTTTGAAATTTTGTTAGTGAAATGCTAATTTAGTTCTTGAACTATATTTTAGTGAAAATTAGATTTCTGAATTAGATTTTTGGTATAATAAATCCCTAAATTCATTAAAAATTGCTAATTTTATCTCTACTATTATATTCAAAGCTATTTTATCCAATTTTTCGTCATAAGTCACTTAACGCACTTAGAGAGTAATACCGTTATTTTCTCGTCTATATGCCTTTTACATTTCATATAGGTTGAGGATCTAACGTCTAATTTATCTTTCAAAGTTAACTTCATACACTATATCTTTATGAAAAATTATCAATCTACCCTTCAATATGTATTACATGCAAATAATGTAACTTAAATTAATGAAAAATTGAATATAGTAGCTTCGAATATAATATTAGGGATGTAATTGGCATATTTTTATAATTCAATGACTGATTTTTCTGAAAAAAAATAGTTTAAAGATCTAATTTTTACTCAAATGATAATTTAAGGATTAAATTAATAGTTCATCCAAAGGCATTATACGTTGCTACTCGTGCATATGATATAAACATCCATTTTCTTTTGTTGACCAATCTATGACCGTCAATTTTACATTTGTGTGTTGGGAGCTACCAAGTTAGCATTTTAAAAAAGTCATCATTCATTCTAACTAGCATCAGAAGGCATAGATATAATTACTTTTCATTACTGCGGTAAAATGTCACATACAAAAGAAGAATGGATGCAACAGAAGACTAAATGTTCAAACACGTACATTAATGTCTCTTTATTACAACCAGGATGAATTTGGTTTTATTATACAAGATCCAAACAACCTTTCATTACAAACTTCAAAAAAAAATTGTAGCAATCCAAAACTAATAAGCATCATTTATAATAACATTAACACGAGGCCGAGTATTTAGGGTCTTCATAAGGCCAATTTTTTATTTTCCTGTCAAACACGCCTGCTCCATAAGTAGAAATGACTAACTCAAGGAGGAGGGGAAATTGCATCCATATGAAAGATGCCACTGGAACAATAGCAAGCAAAGTAAGTAGACTAGCAATAGATGATTTTCCATCTAGCATAATGGAAAGGGCTGAAGAAAAAGCTATCATCATTGCCGCGATAGATAAAAAAAGGGTGATAAGGCCTAATATCATTTTTGTTGGCAATGATTTGAGGAAATCATCTTCGGCATAACGTGATGTGAGGATTCCCAAAAATATCATTACTGAAGTTGTGGAAGAAAAGAGCGATATAACATCTGAAACTATAAAAGTTATGAATGCTCTCTTACTTAAAAATATAGGAAGACCTGTATCTTGTTTATTTCCACCAGGAACCGTAAACGCTGCAGCAAACATGATAGTGACGATGAGAGCCCCTACGACTGTACAAGATGTTGCTGTATCTTTCATTGCCTTTTCACCCTCTTTCACCAAGTCCTTGTGACCCTTGGTAAATAATTCACGTGGTGTCATCTCATCCGTGCTATTTACTATTTCATGATCTCCCGGCTCTGCAAAATGTTCCACCTCCTGCATGTCATTCAACAAAAACTTAAGAGATGTGAATATATACATCCGAAGAGTAATTCTGATCTCTTGGTACAAATCCTTATGGCCAAGTGTCAACGTATTTTGAGTTAAAGTTATGAAGGCATGGACCACAAATATATAAAATAACGTCTGTTTTCCTTATAAATTTCAATTATATACAAGAGAGAAGATGGTGAATAGGAGAGGAGGGGGTTCCATCATCAATTTTCACGAATATGATTAAGTAGTCTCTTATATAATAACATAGATTTTATAAGTATAATATATAATTAATTCTATAGATAAGTAATCACCTTGAACCATTGCAGTTCCCTTTGCATTTGCAAAGCTGCACCTCGAATAAGATTAATCTGTGCGGCGGAGGAAATAGTTCCTACCACATGCAGCATGTTATTCCTCGACTTATCAAGCGTACTTACGAACCGTCGCCAATGAGGTTGAGCATCTAGTCCATATAAGAGACTAAAAACTTTATGTTGACGACATTCAGCTGCAAATTGAAAGATGTTCCGGCCTTTTTCATTGGTGATCTCACGGAGTTCATAATTTGCTCTGTATAAATGAGTAATATACTCCATATGCCCTTTTTTATTGCTAGGAACATTGCTGTTTCCAAGTCTTGCAATTCTTTGACATTTTCATTTTTCGTCGCTTCACACATGTGAGGTAGAAATTGAAGGATCCGAACATGGGCCAATTTCATTTGACGTATACGATTGTATCCTATGTTGACATTCAAAACAAATCAAACAATATACCCTTAATTATGTATATAGAATTAGAAAATAATTGAAAATAAAAACATACAAAGAAAGTAATTAAAAATTATTAAGACAATAAATAGGAAAATAAAATAAAAGTGATTTTTACACACCTTTTAAGTTTTTCACACACTCCTATATATATATGGACATTAGATTGAATAAAACAAATAGAATCAATGATAAAAATAAAATAAAATAAAATAAAAAAAAGAATGTGTGAAATGAATTTCCATAGAAATCAATTCATAATGTAGCGTACCCAAAAGTTTACCAAAGGTCTTGAGAACTAGACCACGAAATAAACTTGTACCTGCATTGAAATTCCAAATTGTCAGTAAAGTCTTCAATTACCAATTAGTTTATATCCCCTTTTTATCAAAAAAAAAAAAAGGTTATATCTCTGTTTAAACCATATAATATGGTACAAAAATTTGATCTCTTTAGCATTACTTAATATGGTACAAAAATGCGGTGAGTTTCTTCGAAATCAAAATCAATAATGCGTACATAGCCTCCTTGTGCCTGCACATTTCTACCGTTGTTGGAGGTGAGTTTCTTTGAAACCAAAATCCACAACTCTAACCCACATATAAAAGACCTAGTAGGTAATAGATTGCCTTGATGGTTAGATATTTTTCTTCAATCCACTCAGTCCCAAGTTTAAACTCTCTTTTTTCCCCTTAATTTAGATGAGTGTAGAATATAAATTTTAATAAAAAGGCAAAAAGGTTCTATGTGACATCCCACATCGCCTAGCAAGTAGCGCGCGAGAGCATTCAAAGGATGGGTGACCCATCGGGAAGTTCTCGTGTGAGTTCCCAGAAACAAAACCGTGAGGGTGTGCTGGGGGCCCAAAGCAAACAATATTGTGCTACGGTGGAGTCGGGCCCGGGAAGTGGTCCCACTCGGGCTGGGGTGTGACAATTTGGTATCAGAGCCTAACCCTGGCCGTGGTGTGCCGACGAAGACGTCGGGCCCCTAAGGGGGGTAGATTGTGACATCCCACATCGCCCAGGGGGGTGATCCTTATATGTATATTCTCATCTCTACCTAGCACGAGGCCTTTTGGCAGCTCACTGGCTTCGGGTTCCATGGGAACTCCGAAGTTAAGCGAGTAGCTCGCGAGAGCATTCCCAGGATGGGTGATCCATCGGGAAGTTCTCGTGTGAGTTCCCAGAAACAAAACCGTGAGGTGTGCTGGGGGCCCAAAGCGAACAATATCATGCTATGGTGGAGTCAGGCCCAGGAAGTGGTCCCGCCGGGGCGGGGATGTGACATTCTAAACTCCATAAATATTTCAAATAATTCCAAATCAAACACAATAATCAAACTTTAGTACCACTATATTTGATAGCTTCGACCAATGTTCTAAAAGCCGCTAGTTGGACTGCAGAGCCTAAGTGGTTTTATACAAATTTGATTAAATTATTATATGATTTATAAATAAGTATCTACTTATAATACATAGTTGTATTGAAAAGCATAAATTGCAACATAAAAAATGATATATTAATTAATAGGTTGCAATGGATAAAAATATAAGACTAAGACTTGATATGTATGTTGATAGAAGATAAGCTCCACCACCATTTGAAACCAAGTTAGAAAAGAGGTAAATATGAAGAAGATGACCTCCTACATATCCATTGTTGAGGTAGATACCATAGTAGTAGGAATGTAGGAGTGAAAAAAAAGAGGAAGCATCCAAATGCATCTATAAATCAGCTCAAATAAAAAAGGAAAATAAAAATGATATATACAGAACCAATAGGGAGATTGACCTTGCCAATTTCACTTCAAGAATAAAGGCTTCTCCTAAAATATGGTCAATGGGTTTATCTTGAAATATAAGGGCTTCTCCTAAAATATGCTTGCTAACTGATTTATATAAGTTGTGGTACCTTAATTTATGAAACAACTAAACATTAACAAAAACAAATGGCACGTCTGTCGTGTAACATGCGTACCTGGGCAAATGAGATGCCTTTGCCTTTTATTACTCTGGTCGCCATCTTCCGGTTTTTCAACGTTTATACAAACATCATCATCAGTGGTAGGAATAGGTTCGTCAATGGTACGCATTGGTTTTATTTGTATGCCTATCAAGATAAGAACACGAGCCCACTTATATATTAATACGCGATATAAACTAGTTCCGTGAACCAAGAGTTTTCTATTGCTGCGTCAAATAAGAATAAAAGAAAATAGAAAGCTTAATTAGGACAAAATTTAAAATGAAGAGAAAAAGGAAAGCATTACTAACCGTTATAAATCCATTGTTCCCAGAAATTGAGCGAGCTTCCACTTAAGAATGCAGAAGATATACCAGCTAGTTCATATAAAGGTGTTATCCCGTAAAAATTTTTAGCAATGGCTAACTTTGGGCGGCGCTGAATTAAATCCCACGCAATATCTACATGTTGTGGAGTGTTTAGAAATAACCTCTATAGATCTCGTTATAAAATTAGCTTAGTCTCAACATTATTAATATACAACGGTTTTATAGTATTTACACAAGGAAAAAAAAAATTAAGGCACCACTAATAATAATTATCATTTGAATGTTAATCTTACCAAATCTTTTTAACTTAAGACCGTCGATAATAAGCATAGCACATTCAGAATTGTTCAGGGTTTCGTGCGAAGTGACGGAATAAAGGTATTGAGCCATTTTTTCTCCTCTTTCATGACCAAGACCATGAGCATGAATAAGTGGGGTAATTTTGCCGTCCAAAAGTGGTAACGTTTTATCGGGAAGGACAATACTGAGTAACTTCTTGTTCTTTTCAACCATGCATTTTGCTAGTTCGACGCTTTCTGGAATATTGGTTATAACACGATGAAGAGCAGTAAGACCCACATCGTCTTGTATTTCCAAGTCTTTTGGTCTCATTAAGTGCACCAATTCTTTTGCAATGTCCACCTTCTCAAAAAAGACTGCCCAGTGAAGAATTGTCCCACCTTCAAAAAGTCTTGCAGTTACTGCCTTGGGTTGTTGGATAAGAAACTCCATTGCAGCATCCCATTCCTCATTCTCCACTAACTCCCATAAAGTTTGATTAACATGGCTGTCCTCGTGTCCTGCCAAGCTAGCTAACGTTACATATATATCCCCATAAATAATGTACGTAACATATAGTTGCTACCCATATCATCAAAACAAAAACATATAGACTATATACTTGTTGTGGATTTTTCTTATTCTTCTTAATTTTATTATATGTATATAGAGTACTGTTGACTCTAAAAATTACAAAACTTACGTGGCGTGCATGCCGAGTAACTAATAAGCTCACTACGTCCTTCGGTTGAATACGGGGCGTGCCAACTCGTCGGCCGAGCTCGACCGAGGAGTAAAATTTGTTGATGTTGCATTGAGAGCGTTGTTGACTTCTTGATCTTGCGATTGCGGCCGAGGAAGGAACAAGTCTCGGCCTTTGGATTCTCGAGCCTGAAGACAAGGCTACTAATTCTGTGAAGTTCACGAATCGTCGACGCCGGATTCGGTCACAGTGATTATATTCGTGAGAGTATAAGCATGCGAATCAACACCAGACTATATGGACACAAGTACTCAAAGGTAATGTATGTCTTGATGGTAAATGTAGTTCGGCTGTTAGAATGCCGAACTCTGAAACTCACTTGTGAGTATCCAATCATAAAATCACTCGGCATTCAATGCGCCGAATGTCGTAACTCGTAACACCTTACTTCGCCGAGAAGGCTAATAAGATGACCTCTTCCAATAAGGATTCGGAAACCCTTCTCGACCGAGACTTGGATAGATAACCAGTCGGCCTCGACGCAGTGCTATTTATCCAAACTGAAGGTGCTCCTTGGTCGATTGATTCTACGGCAACAGTGCTGTTTATCTAAACTGAATGTACTCCTTGGTCGATTGATTCTACGGCAACAGTATTGCTTATCCAAATTGAAGATGTTCGTCGGTTGTCTTCACAGTGCTGTTTATCCAAACTGAAGATGTGTTGGCGGAAAAAGTAAATAAAAAATCTCAAGTTGTTTGAAAGGTTTGCGCAGGGCAGTTGTGTGTTGAGTTGGAGCGCCTTTTTCCGTTGCCACTGCATCTGTATTTATAGGACTGAAGTACTTACTTAGCGCGGCCAGATAATGTTGCAGAGATTGATTGGGATTTTACTACCTCCTCCACCTAACATGCATCACCAAAATCTCAAATCTCAAATGGCCACGTGTATTTTTAGAGGACTCATCTTTTGCATGCCTCCTTAGACTAGGTTTCCTAGTCCAACTACTCATTTTCTTTCATTCCATTATCCCATCACTGAATTAATAATTATATAGGAAATAATATTTCATACGGCATGCTTGTCATTCCATCATCAATTCATATGACCACATCCATCACTATGCAAAAAAGACCTAGCCTACCTAGGTTTCTGTCTCACCATTATCCAAGACCAACAAATCTCATGCTATGCCACGTGATAAGATCCCAAGCCGAGTTGCTCTAATCCATATGGTACACTGCTAACAAATCCAAATTAAATCGAACTGTTCTACTTGCTTCTACATCGGGACTGTGATTTTTATCCCATTTATTTTGTATAAGAAAATTTGAGATAACTTATTAAAAGATAATTATTATGATTAAAAACCATAACATTATCTCAAAACAAAATTATCTTAACTTTCTTATCAGACGGTCTAGAATCATGTTTACTCAACGGCCTCGATTGCACAGGCCGATAGTGTAATTTTGGGTCCAAACATTGCCCCCCAATTTCCTTGAGCTTCAGCTCATAAACCGAATGGTTAAGGAAATTAACTGTTTGTAACCAACAACATTTCGTCGTATTGACGAAACAAATTTTGCTTATCGGCATTAAAATCACCTTTGTTCAGCCAATATCTTGATCTTCCTCTGCTAATTCACCACTCGTCCCTTCCATGCACATGCATACATGCATGCACTCTATTTATTAACATTTGATGGGTACCATTTGTTTTCAGCAGCCCATTTGTGATGGCAGAGAAGCTGCAATGGAGAGTAGAAAATGAGACAGCTACCACAACTATCGACTGCCAAGGTCGAGAAAAAATTTGGGAGGGTCGAGAAAAATTGTTCTTAGAGCTCGGCCTATATATACATAACTAATTATATGTAACTAATAAAAATGGCCGAGGAACATTAGCTATATACGCTTGGTGGGCCGAGAAACACAAAGATAATTTCTGGATCGCCGAATATATCTCTCCTCCTTTTTGCTGCTAAAACCCTCTTTTCCACTTCAATGGGTAGGAAATGCTTAAAAAGTTTTTATAACCAAAATCCCTGCTACAATGGCATCCTTGAAAAGCCAACTTTGACTCACATAATGGCCATGCAGAAATCAACCGAATGACACCAAGCATGATATTGAGTCACCTTCATTTCAAACTTGGACATGGCACGAACTCCGAAGGTTTAATAATTTTTATTCGACTAAATCTCCTCGGCCATGCTAAGCAGCATATAACAATAACTTTGCCGTGGTGAATTTTGATTGTTAGTAACTCGCCGAAGAGACATGGTCATGGCTTCTTTTGACCCAAAAAAAAAATGGTCAAGGCCGAGGCTGAGAAACTTTGAGCCAAGGTCGAGCAGAATTTTTCTTAGCAGCTCGGCCTATAAGCAGAAACCAAGTGAACACTGTTGAGCTCAACAAACACATCATTGCGATTTTTCTCGCCCGAGACTATTCCACCGAATGGGTCACTAATATCATCATATTTGAGTCGCATCAAAATTCTCTGCTTACTTGCCCCAAGAAAGGATGCGGCAAAAGTGGACATCATGGTGCCAGATGACCACCAAAAAAGTATCCTACCACGTCCATAGGCTGAAGCCTACTACCATTCTTCTCGGTAGTGGCATCCTGAAGAAACTATATATATATATATACACACACACACACACACACGACATCAGGCTATCATGTTGTTGGCTTGAATTTTCAAACAAATTGCACACTACACCAAGCATCAAGCCTTAGTACCGCACCAAGCATCAGGCCTTCATTGCTTAAATTTCACCGAGAAAGAGCTTATTGAGAGCAAGCCTATAATGTCTGATAGCCGAACTACCAAGTTTCTAGTACCAAGGCTTCAAAGTTGGCCTCAATCTGCCAATTATTTTTATTATTTTTTTTTTAACGAGGGCTCAGTGCTCGTTGGCCCCCTATTTTCTTATGCATCGGCTCAAATAGCCAGATGGATAAGAAAATACATAAAAAATTGAAATCTAATGTATAGGAATAAAAGTGGCCGATCCATGAAAAGGAGGAGGCCAACGATGCTTTATTCTAAGTCGAGATCGTGTAATAACAAAAATTTTAAATTGATTTTGCTCTAGACCAAATAAAGAATTTTCTCCAAAGATTTTTGACTCGACAAAATATTTTTCATTTTCAGCCGCCGAATGTGTTGGACAATTATTATGCCCCCAGGCATAATAATTTCGCCAATTTCGGCTTTTAACCCGAACAACTGAGCCGAATGGGATTGCTCCATATCGGCTTTATAGCCAAATACCATATCGACTGTCATGGTTTCGGCGTCCAAGACCATATCTCCAATTACCATATCAATCGATGTGGTTTTATGGTTTGAAGCCGTGTCTTGTTCATCATTGGAACACCCCTCTGACGAATCATTTTCTGAGTCAATCTTTGGCTCAGAAAATTGAACATTTTCTTCTTGGCCTACTACACTTTTAGTCTTGACCGAACAAATAAGTGGCCTAGGTTCTTCTTTGGCCATCTCGACAATCTTCTTAGGCCGAATTTTGATTGTAGCCGGAGTGAAAAATTGCCCCCCGGTCTTTTGATCCAACCATTCCTCAAATGGAATGAATTTGTAGTAAAAAAAAATGTAAGGAAAATGTTCTCCATCTAGCCAAGCATTAAATCGAGCCCTGTCTTCATTTACCCATTGCTTTTGTAGGGTAACAAGAGCTTTTATTCTTAACATGTAAGCGAATGACTTTTGCATCTCTCTATGGCCACGAAGAACATTTTCCACTTCCAAAGATCTTTTTCGTTCCTTATTGTGTTTTTTCAATTCCTCTAGGCGCTCATACAATCGGCTACGTTCAACCAGATTGGAATCTTGATATATCATATGAACTTTGTAGTTTTAGCACTGGGTCCCACTGGGCGTGCCAAAATGTTGACTCTAAAAATTACAAAACCTACGTGGCGCGCAGACCGAGTAATTAATAAGCTCACTACGTCATTCGGTTGAATGTGGGGCGTGCCAACTCGTCGACCGAGCTCGGCCGACGAGTAAAATTTGTTGATGTTACGTTGAGCGCTTTGCTAACTTCTTGATCTTGTGATTGCGACTGATGAAGGAACAAGTCTCGGCCTTTGGATTCTAGAACCTAAAAACAAGGCTACTAATTCTGCGAAGTTCACGAATCGTCGACACCGGATTCGGTCACAGTGATTATATTTGTGAGAGTATAAGCACGTCGAATCGACACCAGACTATATAGACACAAGTACTCAAAGGTAATGTATGTCTTGATGGTAAATGTAGTTCAGCCGTCAAAATGCCGAACTCTGAAACTCACTTGTGAGTATCCAATTATAAAATCACTCGGCGTTCAATGCGCCGAATGTCGTAACTCGTAACACCTTACTTCGCCGAAAAGGCTAATAAGATAACCTCTGCCAATAAGGATTCGAAAACCCTTCTCGACCGAGACTTGGATAGGTAACCAGTCGGCCTCGACACAGTGCTGTTTATCCAAACTGAAGGTGCTCCTTGGTCGATTAATTCTACAGTAACAATGTTGTTTATCCAAGCTGAAAATGTTCGCCGATTGCCTTCACAGTGCTGTTTATCCAAACTGAAAATGTGTTGGCGGAAAAAGAAAATAAAAAATCTCAAGTTGTTTGAAAGGTTTGCGCAGGGCAGTTGTGTGTTGAGTTGGAGCATCTTTTTCCGTTGCCACTGCATCTGTATTTATAAGACTGAAGTACTTGCTTTGCGATGCTAGATAATGTTGCTGAGATTGATTGGGATTTTACTACGTCCTCCACCTAACATGCCTCATCAAAACCCGAAATCTCAAATGGAGGCCACGTGCATTTTTAGAGGGCTCATCTTTTGCATGCCTCCTTAGACTAGGTTTCCTAGTCCAACTACTCCTTTTCTTTCATCCCATTATCCCATCATTGAATTAATAATTATATAGGAAATAATATTTCATACAGCATGCTTGTCATTCCATCATCAATTCATCTGACCACATCCATCACTATGCAAAAAAGACCTAGCCTACCTAGGTTTCTGTCTCACCATTATCCAAGACCAACAAATCCTATGCTATGCCACGTGATAAGATCCCAAGCCGAGTTGCCCTAATCCACATGGTACACTGCTAACAAATCCAAATTAAATCAGACTGTTCTACTTGCTTCTACATCGGGACTATGATTTTGATCCCATTTATTTTGTATAAGAAAATTTGAGATAACTTATTAAAAGATAATTATTATGATTAAAAACCATAACATTATCTCAAAACAAAATTATCTTAACTTTCTTATCCGACAGTCTAGAATCATGCTTACTCAACGGCCTCGATTGCACAGGCCGATGGTGTAATTATGGGTCCAAACAAGTACATTTGTTCTATTTTGACTATTGAATACCGTCTTTTTTTTCTTTGTAAATTGCAACTGTTAATAAGAATCCAAAGTCGATAACATCATGCATTTTAGTTTTTTCCTTGTAAAAAACGAAATAAACGATGATTTTAGAATGAAAATAATGTTGTAGATTTGAAAGGAGTTTAATTAATAAATATTGAATCGAAATCTTTGTGAGAATCGAGAGATAATACCTTCATGGGGCGATTCTTCTGTGGCATCATTCTCTGGCTCTGCCTCAATAATGTTTGGGTTGTTATTCGTGTGATCGTCGGATATCTCTCCTGAAAAATGAAATCATATATGTTTATATTCCATCATTCTCTATTGGGAAATATAGTTTTCCTATCTTATTTTTGATGTAGTTTAAATTGAACTATTCTATTAAGGATAGATCTAATTCAACTGAAAAGAGCCATGTCGAAGCCAAAACTGACACTACTCACACAATTGATGTCTCTCTTTTTATTGAAAAGAAGACGTCTCTCTTTTTAATGAATATGAACAAAAAAAATGTGAAATATTAGTGGGTTTTCCTTTTGGAAGGCCTAATGAATTGGACTCACTACACTTTGTATACAGTACGACAAAAAGGCAAAGAGGTATGTTTGGCACCTCGAAGTTGAGGAGTTCCTCATAGAAAATAAAAAAATTCGTGATTGATTCTCAGTTCGTGCTTATGATAAAAATTGTTCAAATTATATATCACTTAATAAAAATCATTTTTGTAAAAAATTAATTAATTCTAAAGTTGTTTAGTCAATGAATTGTCGCAAATAGATATAGATGGTTTGTAACGTTTGTATTGAATATAACCATATATTTTTAAACAGTTCAATAACTAAATAATCTCATATTTTATTAATTTTACCAAATGAATCTTTACCAAGTGATTTATAACATTAACAATTTTAAGAACAAGCATAAAATTCTGTGAATCGATCACAAAGTATTTTGATAATGAACTTCTCCTTGTCCTGTGAGGATCCAAGTTAATTCCAGAGACAAATGCCTAATTATATGGAAAAGGCAAATGCGCACGTACCGGTTCCTGTGGCTTGGGATGCTTCAGCTGGCTTCAACTTTTCTGCCAAAATATCCCAGGCAATTTTAGCTCTGCGGGTGCCCCTAATAAAAGAAAAAGTATCGGCCCCACAAGAAACCTGGATCGAGTGCAAAGCCTCGGCATTACTCTTCCTCCAGGCTTGAAATTCAACTTCACCATCTTCTCGTTTACGAGGCTCAGTGGTGGCTTCCACAACTTCCCAAAGACCCTTTGCCAACAGGTAGGTTTCAACTCGCAAACTCCATTCTTCATAGTTATTTTGGTTTAGAAGTTCATGAACAATTGGACTTGGGACAACTGTGTCTGTCATCTTCAATCTGTAAATTTATCAAATCTTAATTTATATCACTCGAGCATATGTTAGAACAAACTAGTAAGAAAAAACTAATACTCACAGGTTGAATTTTTAGGCAATCTTCAGATTAAGCTATGTGCACATAGTGCAGCCAAAGTTCATCTTTGGGTATGCTCGTTTATGATAACAAATCAGCCATTAAAAAAAGACTCGAGAGATCACTATTATTTGTATTACAACTGGACATGGGAGCACATACTGAAGACAAAAAAACAAAGGGATCCAGCTCCACCGGGACAAATTAAATGATACGTACAGTAAGCCCTACAATCGTCGTAATGCCAGTCCCCCGCGAAGTCAACCCCCTCTTTGCTTCAAATTGATTTCTCTCCCTCTTATAAAACTCGACGAACCCACAGCCCAGATTTCCCCTCCTTGCTTCACGGAGGAACACCTGGCTGGTTCCGCTCTGGATCTGATCCAACGTCAAGTTGTGATACCGCAACTTCCTTTGAAACAAAACAAAACAAATTCAAAGTTTCAAACTTAGAAGAAGAAGAAGAAGAAGAAGAAGAAAGCCAGAGTAATTTGAGTGAAACGGGAGAAAAAGGAGGGAGAGGGCAGAGAGACAGTGGTCACAGAAAAGGAGGAAGAAAAAAGGGTGAAAAGGAGGGAGAGGGGAGTGAGAGTGGGACAGGATGAAGAGGGGAAGAGGATTATATAAAAAATAAAATAAAAAGTTAAATTAATAATAAAATATTAATAGATACTGATTAAATAATATAAAGATAAATTACATCACAATCTCCTGCTTTATATTTTAAATATTTTTTTTAAACGATAAATTTATTAAAATGTTAGATAAGGAAACCGACAAGATTCTTACTTATTGCAATATCATATGTATTTTATCTTAAAAATTTGTTATAATAGTAAACTTCTGTCAACTTTCTGCTAATTACTGACGTTTGCATGCCTATTTCTCACCCAACTGGAATTCCACATTGACTTTATTAAACACGTGGATCACCCCACCGATTAACACGTGGAAAGAAGAACAAATTCAAAAAAATCAGAAAAACTAAAAAAGAAACAAAAATTTAAATTTAAACTTTGACTGCTTGGCACCCTCAGCCAATTTCCAGAAAGAGGATGCCCCCTCCAAAAACACCACTATGAATGAATACGGCTTGGCACCCTGAAATTATTTTTCTCAAATTCTCAAAAAGCTTTTGAAAATCTCTCTCAAAGTTTGGATATTTGGATTTTCTGCAAAATTTGGGATAGTTTAATACCGGTAGGTAGGAAATTAGTGATTTAGAAATGGTAAGCCCCAAATGTGGAGGTGTAGAAGGGGTGCCCTGCGATGCAGCGACCATCCGGGGATTTCTGCAGCGTCTCGCTGTCCGTTGCTCTATCGACTCGTCGTCCGTGTGATTAGGGTGCCCACGGTAACTACTCTGTTTCCCCTCTCGTTCTCTACCTGCTCGACCCGACTCCCAGCTCCACAACTGGAATATGGGTTTGCCGTCCATGGATTTATCCTTGGGATGGGAAGTTCACCGGATTTGGGGCGAGGGTTGTGAAATTCCTCGAAGGTTAGAGCTTTGTTGGGTTCCTAAATATTCGTTATCCGTTACTCCCCGTCTGTGTGTTCTTCTTCTTATTCTTATTCTTAGGGGTGTAGTCAATTAGGATTTCAAAGAACTTTAATGGATTTTTTGTATGACAGATTCTAAAAGATTTTAATAGACTTAACAATTTCATATGGATTTTGACGGATTTTATATGGATTCCTATTACAGATTTGTATGAACTTGTATGGATTCTTTCTTGGATTTCTTAGGATTTTGTAAAAATTGAGAATCGCACTAAAGCATTTTTAATGAAATCCAACGGTTGGGATTAACATCTCCAACTCTCTGCAATTGAAACCCTAATTTTTTTCTTTTCCGTCCTTGCTCCTGTTCAGAGTTGAGATGCATTGTCAACATCTTGGTTAAGCACCATTGCAAGAATGGGGATCTTGATTTTACTTTTGGGGTTCTGAAGGAAATGAAAAGGTCCAAAATTGCTTACCCTAATTTGATTAGGTACTCAACTCTCTTCGGTGGTCTCTATGAAAGTGGAAGACTCACAGAAGCAATGGAGTTGTTCGAACGTATGATCCCAAAGGACCAAATTTTGCCCAATGTCCTAGCTTACAACATTTTGGTTAATGGGTTTGGCCATAGTGGCAAAGTCGACAAAGCTGATACCATGACTTCCAACATGATACTTGGAGGGTTGTGCAGAGAGGGGAGAGTTGAGGATGCTCTTGAGATGCTGGAGAATGCAAGTGTAGGCACTGATAGTGGATTTTGAATTGGGGATTTGAGATTTTTTTTTCTTTAAGGGAAAAATTCAGAAAAACCTTCAATTCGTAGTATTTGTTTGCGAATTTGAACTAGTTAAAAAAATATCCATGACGGATGAGTATGAAGAAGATGAAGTCTGAGATATGAGAAAGGGTTTTCTTCTATGTGAAAAGAAATCGGAGGGGGGAAGATAGGATTCTTGATGGCATATGATATTTATACCCCTCACTCTTAAATCCATCAAAATCCACCATTCATTGAAATCCTAGCAAATCTTTAGGATTCTCATTACATATAAACTTAGGTGGACTTCGTAAAAATTTTAATTGACTATTCGGATTTGGATGTATTCTTTAAAATCCTCTCAAATCTTAATTTGACTACACCATGATTTCAAACCCTTTCAAAATCCTTTTCCAAAATCATAGTTGAATATACCATGATTTTAAAATCTATTAAAATCCCACCAAATTCTAATTTGATTACACCCCCTTAGTTTTCTCTTTTGAAAACCCGAACCAACATATTGGATCTCTAGAACTGAAGGAATTGAAGGAATGCAGATGTTGTGGGCTGGCGGTGGGGGTTGAACTAGAGGGAGCTGGGGCTGAGGGGTGACGGAATGAGGTGAGGATTGGGGATGTTGGGGGCGGGGGTGGGGGCACAAACAAATGTGTGGGTGGGGGGGGGGGGGGGGGACAAAATTATTTGTTTTCAATTAATTTTAATTGTTAAATAAATAATAAATCATTTTTTATTCTAGTTGGCGATGTAGTGAGGCGTGCATTTGACACGTCAACATGTAACAAAAAAGTTGATGGAGGTGTGATATTGCAATGAACTCATAAATAATGGCATTACAATATTTAAAATATGAGATATGAGATTGTGGTTCGACCCATAATTGAAGTAGTTTTGTATGATTTACCCATAATATAATATTAAAGTTTGTTAATTATCTTACTTTCTAGTCTGACACTATACCAAAAGCTTCATAAAATCAGTCCAGCTTGGTCTATTCTATGTCAGTCCAGCTTAAAGGTTGTTTGGTACTGCTATGTAGGGGTGGGCACAGTTCAATTCGATGAGTGAAACCGAAAAATTTTACGGTTTGATTCGGTGCGGTTTTGAAGCTAAAACCGAAATGAAATCAAATCGAACAGTTTCAAACAGTTTCGATTTGGTTTCAAACCATTTACATACAAAATGAAAAAAATAAATTATTTGTCTTCTCCTTCTCACACCCCTCACCCCCTCACCCCACCTTCTCTCCTCCTCCTCCTACCAACACCATTAATATTTTTAAGAAAAACATACAGTTCGAAAACCTTATTTCAAACCATTTTCAAACACATAATATTTTTAAGAAAAACGTACAGTTCGAAAACGTTATTTCAAACCATTTTCAAACATTTCCTGGATGCAAGGTCAAGTTGCATATTCAAGCCTCCAAGGGACTCTGCACCTCCAGCAAGGCAACAAATGCGTTCTCATTCGATAATATCACTCTAGGGCAGTAAATACTTGCAGCAAAACCTACAACACATCCAATGCTTCAGCAAATGCCTTGTATCAATTGCATGACCTCGCGTCTATGGGTTTGATATAATCCTACCATTTTGCGTCTGTGGGTTGATGAGATGATTTTGAACTTTTGAGAGTGAGACTGATTTGAGACCGAGAGCATCACTAAGGCCTACTCTAACTCTGGAGTAAAACTCAAATTTTAGATTTTAAACTTATTCCAACTTGTTCCAACCTTTGAGGCAAATATGAGTTTCAACTCAAAACTCATTTCTGGAGTAAATTTAGCCCAAGATTCCTCTTGTGTTAGTGGAGCTAGTTCATCATATATATGTACTTTTTTTCAGTTTTATATTTATAAATTCATTGAATCCAACAACTAAGATCTAATATGATCGAATCCAACAGTAAAAAAAAAAAAAAAAAAAAAGGATCTAAGGGTCTAAATTTAAATTTAACGGCTAAAGTAATTAAAAAAAATTATTTTATGTGTTTCATATTCTTCATGGTGTTCCACGAGTTTCATGGTATCAGTTTAGAGATTTTTCAATATTTATCGAAATCTGAATATTTTTTTATTAAAATGTTCATAAAATTAAATTAGGGTTGTCTACATAATTTTGTTTAAAAAAAATTTACTTTAAGAAAAAAAAAATTATCCTAAATTCATTCTCTAATATTCTCGGGCTAAAAAATTTAATCCATAAGGGTTGAAGAAAAAAAACTGTTTTTGGGTTAAAACCTAAATTTTCTTAACTAAAAATTTTAGATTTTAAACCAAAGATTGGAGATGGTCTAAGCAGAAAAGTGATGAAATTATCTATAATTGAGTCCACACTAAATGTATGGATTCTTAACAAACAACCAATTAGAACATAACATCTAATATGGATATTTAATTAAATGTTTTCTTTTTATGGTATTGTTAAGGAGACTAAATTTTGTAAACTAAATGATGTGGCTGTTAATATTTTTTTTTTTGTCAAAATGTGGTTGTTGATAATTTATGTATTGATTAACTAGCTTATTTTTTAATAGTAATAAGTAACAATTGAGGATGAAATGATTAATTTATCCTTAAATTTGATATAATTGATTCTGCAATCTAACATCAATTGGTTAATTGCCTAATTTTAAATAATCAAACCGCAATTTATCCTAAAGTTTTATTTTTATATCTTTGTTTCATTGTCACCAAATTTTACGCAGCGGTATATTTGTATCATTTAGTTGTTGTCATTCTAGTCACATCCAAAAAAATTTTGACGAAATTATTGGAAGATGTGATGACGTGCCCACTGATGATGTTCAACTTAACTGTCATGTCCCACTTTCTTATTAAACGTTATAGGCACCATTAGAATTCTGCACAACAGTGATAGCAGCCATGTCCCACCTTCTTTTTAAACGTTCTGGGCACCACTAGAATTCTCTACAACAGTGATCAGAAATTGTTTTCTTTCGTACACATTTAATGGTGCCAGCTTTGCAACCGCAAACGCAGGTAATATGGTTCATTGAGTGGGTTGTAGGCTTAAAAATCATAAATTCATACGGCCATAGCAATGGAAAAAGAACTGAGTCAATTTTGGGAGTCTTCGTCAAGCATGGTCCACAATCTTTTCCATTTTCATTTTATAAATGCAGAGTATATACTGTATACAATGCATGGCGTCGTCGAGTGAGAATTTTCCTTTAAACTGGATATTAAGGCGTCTCTTTAAACTGGACATCAATCCGTGAGCAGAATTCATATACATACCCACTGATATGAAGGTAGGCTGGGATGTGTTAAATCAAAGTTAATTAATCTGGAACCTTTTTCGGAATTATTCCTTGTAGTATAGAAATGTAATTTCTAATTAGCATATGACTTCTATCTGAATAGGGATTGATATAACTCTATATATTGATATAATCCTACTTAAATAGGAATTAATATGGGAATTATTATTAGCACTTTAAAAATCTCATTTTACACTCCAAATTTTCTATGTTAGGAAAGAAAAATACACAGGAGTGTAGAATGAGATTTTTGAAGTACCAATAACACTTCCCATTAATATATCCATATGTCATCGCGACCAAGGTTCTACCAAAAAAAAAAAAAAAAAAAAATCTTTTGAAATATGGTTTAAATGCCAATATTTTCTCAACCTGATTGCATGAAACACTCACGAGTGAGCATGTACCCTAATTTTCGATTACCAAATTATATATTCTACTCAACTTATTATTCACCATTATATTATCTAAACCACTATTAATAGAACTTTTATTGTCAACCAAAAGAGTAACGAAAACGCAAATCACCACCAGCAAAAGAAAGATCAATGGTATCTGATTTATCAAGTTGATTATCAGATGCTATGCGCATCCGTGGTACTTCCGAGGAGTCAAAGAGCACTCTGCATCCAACATAAACTCCAAGATTATTCATTAAAAGACCCTTGGCCCCGCCTTCATCAAATTGTGCAGACGTCTGATGATAGAGGGGATCAACTGCAAATGCAACTGAAAATATAAACAAATTGTATCACAAACTTGGCCTCGCATCTCACAATATAAAACTAGTAATAAGGATAGCACAGGATGAATGATCACCGTCAAACTTTTTTACATTTAGAGCCTCAAAAGATGATTCCAGCGTTGATAAGGGAGATATCTGCATGTATGGATTTATGTCAGCATTTAGCATACGGGAGTTCAATAAATCACTGTAGTGAGTCGGAGAACAGTCAACCTTCTTCTGCGTCGAGTATCTAAAATTACAACAGTATCAAGATACTAACAAGATCAATGGAGCACAAGTCCAATGTGAAAGAAATTACTATTACAATTTACAGATGAGCTGCTTAAAGATAACTATACTACATAGTCTTCATTCCGATAAACCATAAAAAAAATCACATTGCTTCTGCCAGGAAAGGTCATTGATTGTGTGTTCTCTAATTCATTGTATAGGTTATAAATGCAAAGGTTAATACAGCAAAACTATCGATTTTATCTACCTTGAAACGGTATAATGACTAATATGCCAAGAACTCAACTTTCACAAAATTTACTTTGTCCGCAGGTTAGAAAATTGTTCTGAATCAAGTACAGAACCACTTTTAAAATCAATATACTTCTTTTTGTCTTGCAAGTGAATACACTACAGTAAAAAACGAACGGGCAAAGTTATAGCCGATAGCAAACCCAACCTTGTTCCGATTTATGCCTCGGAGTGTACTGAATCCACCCTCATTGAGTAAATTTTGACTCCAGCTTCATGAGTGCAGCTTGCCTTCACAGATAGAGAAGTGATACATATTTAAGCAAACATAGCATATCCAATCGAATATGTGAACTTTCGGCCACTCACTTCAAAAGTGGTTTTACCAAAATCTTGGTCTTGATGGATTTCAAACTCCAAAACTTATCCGAAACATCGTAGTGCCGAATTAACCTTTCGAAAATTCGTCTCTGCATCCTTTTCCTCTTCAACCTTAATAATGTCCGTTAAATGGTCAATCAAATTCAGCTTCCATTTATTTTTCGCATTAATTTTCTGCGCACCCAACAGATCAAAAATCGAACATTTAAGAAAAATTTCACGAACAAACATCAAAATCTAATGCAGTAAAAATGGCTCACTCATTTGACAAATAAAATACTAAAAAAAATTGAAACTTTTTGTTAAAAAAATTAAGTTCAAAACTTTCAATTACTTGAAAAATCTAAACTGACATTTTCACTGGCGAGTTTGATGCAATTCTGGAACAGCTCGAGGATCTGCGCCTTTCTGAAGCCGTTATTGGGGTCTCCCTGCTGTGGCATCAGATTGAGCGCAAAGGACATCTTTCGAATCGCGGCGGCGGGTGCTGCGCGAGCCTGCGCACGCTCGTGGTTGTTGTCGTGGTGCCGAGGAAGAAGGGGCTGGTTGGAGACTGGACACGAGCGGCCATTGGGAGCCTCCGCTTCTGGGCTGCCGGATTAGGGCTCAGATTGTCAGCCATTGCAATCGGGAAAATCGAATTGGGAAATTAGATTTGGGAAAGCTTGTGAGGATGGATACGGATGGGACGAACAAGTTTCCCTCCATTTGATTTGTTTGAAATTTGGGGGTTTTTGAAAAAGCACGGTGAACTGGTGAAGTGCCGATTTAGTTATTGAACTATTATCTTAGTAAAAATTAGATTTCTGAATTAGATTTTTGGTAAAATAAGTCATTAAATTCATTAAAAATTGCTAATTTTATCCCTACTATTATATTCAATGTTATTTTATCCAATTTTTCACCAACTTAAGTTACTTAACACACTTAAAGTGTAATACCGTTATTTTCTCGTCTATAAGCCCTTAACATTTCATATAGGTTGCGGATCTAACGTTTAATTTACTCTCCAAAATTAACTCTATACACTATTTCTTTATGAGAAATTACCAATCTACCCTCCAATATGTATTATATGCAAGTAACGTGACTTAAATTAATGGAAAATTTAATATAGTAAATTCGAATCTAATATTAGGAATGTAATTGGCAAATTTATATAATTCAAGGACTGATTTTTCTGAAAAAAAATAATAATTTAGGAACTTAATTTCCACTCAAATGATAATTTAGAAACTAAATTAACAGTTCACCTAAATGCATAACCATTTTCTTTTGTTGACCAATCTATGACCGTCAATTTTACATTTGTATGTTGGGAGCTGCCAAGCTAGCAATTCAAAAAAATCATCATTCATTCTAACCAGCACCATAATGCATGCATAAACAAGATTAGTTTTTACTACTACGATAAAATATCACATGCAAAAGAAGAAGGGCTGCAACACGAATACTAAATTTTCAAAGACGTACATTAACGTCTTTGCCTTACAACCAGGGTGGATTTGGTTTTATTATACAGGATCCAAACTTTTATTACAAACTTCAAAAAAAAATTTGTAGCAATCCAAAACTAATAAGCATCATTTATACTAACATTAACACGAGGCCGAATATTTAGGGTCTTCAAAAGGCCAATCTTTTATTTTCCTGTCAAACACGCCAGCTCCATAAGTAGAAATGACTAACTCAAGAAGGAGGGGAGATTGCATCCATATGAAAGATGCAACTGGAACACTTGCAAGCAAAGTAAGTAGAATAGCAATAGATGATTTTCCATGAAGCATAATGGAAAGGGCTGAAGAAAAAGCTATCATCATTGCCGCGATAGATATAAAAAGGGTGATAAGGCCTAATATCATTTTTGTTGGCAATGATTTGAGGAAATCATCTTCGGCATAACGCGATGTGAGGATTCCCAAAAATATCATTACTGAAGTTGTGGAAGAAAAGAGCGATATAACATCTGAAACCATAAAAGTTATGAATGCCCTCTTACTTAAGAATATAGAAAGACCTGTATCTTGTTTATTTCCACCAGGAACTGTAAACGCTGCAGCAAACATGGTAGTAACGATGAGAGCCCCTACGACTGTACAAGATGTTGTTGTATCTTTCATTGCCCTTTCACCCTCTTTCACCACCCTTGGTAAATAATTCACGTGGTGTCATCTCATCCGTTTTATTTATTACTTCATGATCTACAGGCCCTGCAAAACGTTCCACCTCCTGCATGTCGTTCAACAAAAACTTAGAAGAGATGTGACTATGTACATCCGAAGAGTAATTCTGATCTCATGGTACAAATCCTTATGGCTAAGTCTCAAGGTATTTTCAGTTCAAGTTACGAAGGAATGGACCACAAATATATAAAATAAATTTTGATTTCCTTATAAATTTCAATTATATACAAGAGAGAAGATGGTGAATAGGAGAAAGGAGGGGGTTCCATCATCAATTTTCACGAATATGATTAAGTAGTCTCTTATATAATAACATAGATTTTTTAAGTATAATATATAACTAATTTTTTAGATAAGTAGTCACCTTGAACCATTGCAGTTCCCTTTGTATTTGCAAAGCTGCACCTCGAATAAGATTAATCTGTGCGGCCGAAGAAATAGTTCCTACCATATGCAGCATGTTATTGCCCGACTTATCTTTCCCACTTACGAACCATTCCCAGCGGCTTTGATAATCTAGTCCATATAATAGACCAAAAACTTTATGTTGACGACATTCAACTGCAAATTGAAAGATGTTCTGGCCTTTTTCATTGGTGATCATCCATTGGAGTTTATAAGTGCTCTGCATAAACGAGTAATATACTCCACATGCCTTTTTTTTACTGCTAGGAACATTGCTTTTTCCAAGCCTTGCAATTCCTTGACATCTTTATTTTTCGTCACTTCACACATACGAGATAGAAATTCAAGGATCCGAAAATGGGCCAATTTCATTTGATATATATGATTGAATCCTATGTTGACATTCAAAACAAATCAAACAATATACCCTTAATTCTGTATATAGAATTAGAAAATAACTGAAAATAAAAAAAATAAAAAGAAAGTAATTAAAAACTATTAAGACAATAAATAGGAAAAGAAAAATGATTTTTAAACAGCCTTTTAAGTTTTTCACACACCCTTATTTATATATGGACATTAGAGTAAATAAAACAAACATAATCAATGACCAAAATTAAATAAAGGTGTGTAAGAGACTGTAATAAAAGGGGCGTTTTCATATAGGCGCCTTGTTTTTTAATTTTTTAGATTAAACATACACTCCTTTTGAAAATTTGATCAAACATTTTCCTAAAATTTTGGTTATTAATTTCAGTTTTTCACATAAGTTCAATTTTGTTTAGAATTTTAGTTTTTCATGACTTCTCCTAGACATTTCGTTTTTTTTTTTTTTTTTTTTTTTGCCTTTTCCTATTATCCCTATATTTATGCATTTATTATCCACCTCCATGCATTTTTTTTATTGTTTGTTATAATTTTTACTTTTTTTGTGAATATAGTAGAATATTTATAAAAAAAAAATTGTCAGATTTTATTATTTAGAAGACCCAACACATAATAAAGATTTGTTTGATTATATAGGTACCTCTAGTTACCTATAATATGGACACATTTAGTTTTATAGTGGATTTGATTTTTTGTATTTCTCAGTACACTTGGAATGTAAATGTACCAAAAAGGATTATCTGATAGAGACATTTGGTTTTGTGGTACATTTGGGATTTTTTGTTCATTTGGTCTTTTGGTACATTTGAAATCTAAATGTACCAAAATGGTTACCTGACAATGAGCACATTTGGTTTTATGGTACATTTGAAATTTTGGTACATTTGGTTTCTCTGCACATTTGAAATTTAAATGTACCAAAAGGGTTACATAACAATAGGTACATTTGTTTTTATGTTACATTTGAATTTTTGGTACATTTGGTTTCGGTACATTTGAAATCTAAACGTACAAAAAGTTGATACTTTTGTTCTCAAATGTACCATAAGTTTTAAGTATATTTTTTATATATCTATACGTGAAAAAAATATGTATTGAAGACTTTTTATTGAGACATTTTTAATAGAAAGAGAATTTTTTTTTTAAAATACTGATAATAAGGAAATGAGGAATTAGTTAATTAATTTTTTATTTTATTTTATTAAAAAAATATCATTTAATGCGTAGAAGGGGATTGACGAAATTAAATTCCTATATTAGTGGCTAAGCTACCTTATGCCTCTATATAAATGCATTTAAATTAATGACATGGAAATTTAATAAATAGAAAATTATTGAGGTGACAATTGATCAAAGCACCTTAATCAAATCTTTAAAAGGGATGAATATTTAATCTAACAACTATAGAAAAAATGTAGAGCATTCTAATTTTCCCGTAATAAAATACTAAAAAGAATGTGTGAAATGAATTTCCATAGAAATCAATTCATAATGTAGCGTACCCAAATGTTTACCGAAGGTCTTGACAGCTAGTCCACGAAATAAACTTATACCTGCATTGAAATTCCAAAATCAACAACTCTAACCCACGTATAAAAGACCTAGTAAATGGTGGATTGCCCTGGTGGTTAGACATTTTTCTTCAATTCACTCAGTCCCAGGTTTACACTCTCTTTTTCCCCTTAGTTTAAATGAGTGTAGAATATCGATTTTAATAAAAAGGCAAAAAGGTTCCAAACTCCATAAATATTTCAGATAATTACAAAACAAACACAATAATCAAACTTTAGTACCACCAGATTTGAGAGCCTTGACTAATGTTCTAAAAGCCGTTAGTCAAGCTGCGGGGCCTAAGCAAGTTGATTCAAATTTGATTAAATTATTATACGACTTATAAATAAGTGTCTACTTATAATACATATTTGTACTATAGAACATAAATTGCAACGTAGAATGATATATTAATTAATAGGTTGCAATGGATAAAAATATAAGACGAAGACTTGATATGTATGTTGATAGAAGATAAGTCCCACCATCATTTGAAATCAAGTTAGAAAAGAGGTAAATATGAAGAAGAGGCCATATCCATTGTCGAGGTAGATACCATAGTAGTAGGACTGTAGGAGTGAAAAAAAAGAAAAAAAAAGAAAGAGGAAGCATCCAAATGCATCTATAAATCAAGTTAAATAAAAAGGGAAAATAAATATGATATATACAGAACCAATAGGGAGATTGACCTTTGCCAATTTCACTACAAGAATAAAGGCTTCTCCTAAAATATGGTCAATGGGTTTATCTTGAAATATAAGGGCTTCTCCTAAAATATGCTTGCTAACTGATTTATATATAGTTGTGGTACCTTAATTTATGAAACAACTAAACATTAACAAAAACAAATGGCACGTCTGTCATGTAACATGCGTACCTGAGCAAATGAGATGCCCTTACCTTTTATTACTCTGGTCGCCATCTTCCGGTTTTTGAACGTTTATACAAACATCATCATCAGTGGTACGAATAGGTTCCTCTATGGTAGGCATTGGTTTTATTTGTAAGCCTATCAAGATAAGAACACAAGCCCATTTATATATTAACGCGATATAAACTAGTTTCTTGAACCAAGAATTTTATATTGCTGCATCTAATAAGATTTAAAGAAAATAGAAAGCTTAATTAGTACAAAATTTAAAATGAAAAGAAAATGGAAAGCATTACTAACCGTTATAAATCCATTGTTCCCAGAAATTGAGCGAGCTTCCACTTAGGTATGCAGAATGCATACCAGCTAGTTCATTTAAAGGTGTTCTCCCATAAAAATCTTTAGCAATGACTAACTTTGGGTGGCATTGAATTAAATCCCACGCAATATCTACATATTGTGGAGTGTTTAGAAATAACCTCTATAGATCTAGTTATAAAATTAGCTTAGTCTCAACATTATTAATATACAACGCTTTTATAGTATTTACAGAAGGAAAAAAAAAATTAAGGTGACACTAATAATAATTATCATTTGAATGTTGATCTTACCAAATCTTTTTAACGCAAGACCCTGGATTACAAGCACAGCGCATTCGGAATCGTCCAGGATTTCGTGCGGAGTGACGGAATAAAGGCATTGAGCCATTTTTTCTCCTTCTTCTTGACTAAGAATTTGAGCCTGAATAAGTGGGGTAATTTTGCCGGCCAAAAGTGGGATGGTTTCCGCGGGAGGATAGACAATACTGAGTAACTTATTGTTCTTTTCAACCATGCTTTTTGCTAGTTCGACGCTTTCTGGAGTTATTTGTGTAACATAATGAAGAGCGGTAAAACCCGATGCATTTTGTATTTCCAAGTCTTTTGGTCTCATTAAGTCCACTATTTCTTTTGCAATATCCACCTTTGCAAAGACCGCCCGGTGAAGAATTGTCCCACCGTTCCTAGTTCTTGCAGTTGCTGCCTGGGGATGTCGCTTAAGAAGCTCCATTGCAGCATCCCAATTTTCCTCCACTAAATTGAGCAAAGTTTGATTAAGGTGGCTGTCTTCGTGTCCTGCCAAGCTAGCTAACTTTACATATATATCCCCATAAATAATGTACGTAATATATAGTTGCCACCCTGATCACCAAAAGAAAAACATATAGACTATATACTTCTTACGCATTTTTCTTATTCTTAATCCAAAGTCGATAGCATCATGCATTTTCGTTTTTTCCTTGTAAAACCGAATTAAACGACGCTTTTAGAATGAAAATGACGATGTGGATTTGAAGGGAGTTTAATTAATAAATATTGAACGGAAAATCTTTGTGAGAATCGAGACATAATACCTGAATCTATTGCCGACCATTCCTCTATCTCCACATCAACAATGGTTAGGTTGTTATTCATGTGGTCGTCGAATATCTCATCTGAAAAATGGAATCATTTATGTTTATGTCGCATCATTCTCTATTGGGAAAGATATTTCTCTCTTATCCTTCTTATTTTTGCTATTGTTTAAATTGAACTATTCTATTAAGGATAGATCTGATTCAACTGAAAAAAGCCAAACCGAAGCCAAAACTGACAGTACTCGCACAATTGACGTCTATCTTTTTATTGAAAAAAAAAAAGACGTCTCTCTTTTTAATGAATATGAACCAAAAAAATGTAAAATATTAGCGGCTATTACTTTTGGAAGGCCGAATAAATTGGGCTCACTACACTTTGTATACAGTACAACAAAAAGGCAAACAGGTATGTTTGGCACCTCAAAGTTGAGGAGTTCCTTATAAAAAATTAAAAAAAAATGGTTAATCTCAGTTTACTATCCTGAAATTTTATAATTTTCAATATTTGATACATAAAGTTTTTTTCATCTCAGAGTCGTACCTCAAGTCTTAATTTTGGGACAGTTTCATACATCCATTAAGTTTTCCGTTAGAATTTCGATTAACTAATGAAATGGCGCTCACGTGGACAATAATTGAGCATCACATGTCAATATGGGCCCACTTTAATATACTTAAAAATTAAAAAAATCCAAAAAAAAAAAAAAACAAAAACAAAAAGAAAAGCCCTGTCTTCTACTTGAGTATTTATCAAATATAGCCAAATATTAGCCTCTAATTTCAAAAATGTCATTTTTTATAAAAACTTTCAAATATATCCAAAATATCATTTAAATTGACACAAATACTCTTAATTCATACAAATAACTAGTTGTTGATTAAAAGATTCTTGTGTCATAATTAAGTGGTGCTTTCATTAATTTTTCTAATATGCACCCGAAGATTTTCTTTTCTATAAACCTTAAAATATGCTTTTTGCACTTTCTAAGAACACAACAAATCTCTTGATTCACTACCACAGTCAATGATAATCTTCAAAACAGAATCCGGACACGTACAATACCCTTAATAATGCAAAGGTGGAAAATTAAATACAAAACACATACAATCCAAAGGAAAATTGAGATAAATAATGTTACAAAAATTGACAGTTCATTCTTCCATAAATATTCAATCGAAGGAAGAAACTACAAAAGCAAAGAGAAAACGTAGACGAGAAAAAGTGCAAAAAATTAACCATCTACACTCATCTTCGTTTAGGGATGCACAATTCTTCACCAATTGATGCCTTCACTAGGTCTCCTCCATTTTTAAGGTTTAGTTGTGAGAACTCTTCATCTAATAAGGTTTTGATTTTTTAATTTATTAGGTTTAGGCCTTGTTTGGTACGTTGGTAACACATCGGATAGGACTAATAATACGGAGTACGGTGTCCGTTTGTATTAAATAGCCACCGGATTAAATAATCCGGGCCCACCTCCTTTATACGGTAAACACTCGTTTCCTTATCCCCTCTAAAAGCATGGTACAATTTAGTCGGAACACACTCTCGCTCTCTCCTTCCTCCTGAGAACGCACTCTCGCTCTCTCCTTCCTTTCCAGACGGTACAAGAAAATCTCTCAGTTTTTTCTTCCTCTCCAGACGCACCGGTCCTCTCCAGATGCACCACTCCCAGGTTTGTCTTCTCATTCTTCTTCTTCTTCCCAGGTTCCGCCCCTCCCTCTGTTCTTCCCCCTCCTTCTATTTTTCTTGCAATTTTCTTTCAATTGTTTGAATCTAGTTATTGTTTTCTCTATAATTATGGAATTGATTATGTAATTTTGTGTTTTAATTAGAATTTTCAAATTTTAGGGTTTGTTGTTGAGGTCGAATTTTGGCACAAGAATTGTGCTAAAAAAAATGAGCTGCTTCCATATCATTATTCTGCAAATTCTTATGTGGGTTTTCTTTGATTTGAGATTTGGTTAGTGGGATTTCGTTGAATTTTCAAGATTTTGTCTTTCGATTTTTTGTTGAGTGACTGATGCATGGTGAAAGTTTGCTTTGATTTAGCTGTTATGTGTTTATTGTTGATACGATGATGTTAAAATAATTGAGTAATTAAAGGAGTGGTCAAACGTTAATGGTAAAAAAATTTGAACTGAAATGCTCAAGTGAACAAGATTAGTAATGGGCAAATGGGATATTATATAAAATTTGTGCAGATGATTAACTCTAAGGGTTACTCTGTACTTGATAGGTAAGAACTAAAGGTTACTCTGTACTTGATGGGCAAGCTACAAGATTGTCAAGGACGGTTAGATAGAAGAAGAGATAATGTGGGCCAAAAGGAAGTGATTAAAGTGTGTTATATGGTATCCGTTTACATGTTAGAGTCGTTAGGGTGCATATGTTGGGGACTTGGTATGTTATATGGAATATCTTGTATTTGATGCTTGTACAAAATTGTTGTGTTTTTTGTGGTAGTATTTTCACATAAGTTTTATATGTTAACTGAGAATAACACACTGTCTTGGTTCATTTTTCTGTTTGTAACAGAAGCTTTAAGCTTCTGTGAAGGAAACGCTGGCTAGTTTCACTTCAGTGGTGTGTTGATCATTCCATGGCACTTACTTCAGTGGTTTGTAACTGAAGCTTTGTCTTCGTTTTGTTGTTTGTCTTGTTAGGCTTTCAAATCTTGTTCCTTGCTTTTTTTAGTTATTTTATTCATTGCATTTATCAGATTTTTAGTGGGGTTGTCTTGGTTTTGTTGGTTAAATTTCTCTTATTGGTTGTTTGGACTTAGTGTTTGCAACATTAATGCATCTGGCCTTTATGATTGCACGAAATATTTGTTTTGTTGATGCTCCCTGTGTTTGTTGGTGTTTAAGGAGAAAGCAAAGCAGAGGGAAGAGTTTACAAAGCAGCAACATGCATATATTTTGACTATCTGGACAAACTGTTTCTTACTGAAACCAACTTGCATTTGTATATTTTATGAACTTGGATATGTGGTTGGATTAATCTATACAACATAATGACTGTAGTTGTATTTTGTGAACCTTCTTTTATGTTATTGGAAAATATTTTGAATTTGATGTATGGAATTTACTATTTTTCTTTGTTATTTGAAAATTTGGGTAGTTTTCAATAGGTATAAATATGAGAAAAGTTTAAACAAACGAAGATTTGTCAAATTTTTTTCCCTTGTCCTATCCAGTTCAATATTAAACACAGTATAAATAATACGGTCATTAGTCTAATACTGCACCAAACACCTGACTAATTTAGTTAGTACTATCCGGTGACTATTTATCCTATCCGACAGAAATAGTCAGTACAGTCCGAGTTGCCAAATGAGGCCTTAAGGTTTAAGGGTATTTGTGTCTATTTAAGTGATATTTTGAATATATTTGAAAGTTTCTATAAAAACTGACATTTTTGAAATTAGGGGCTAATATTTGGCTATATTTGATAATCACTCCTTCTACCTCCCCCAACCCCCTCTTTTCCTTCTTCCCTCTGCAACCCGCACCCTCTCCCGCAGTCTTCCTTCCCCACCAGTCTCCCCCAACCTTCCCCCACCTTCTTTCTTCCCCCATCCCCCTCCCTACAAAACCCAGAAAACGCTCAAAAATCCATCATCACTCATCAAATTCAAAACCCACCAAACCCCACATCCAGATTAGAAAAATAATCCAATATGCCAAATCTTTGAGCAAATTTAAAGGGGAACAAAGCTACCCACTTCACCAAACCAATCATTTTCTCTAGGATTTCAAAGAAAAATCGAAGCCTTAAATATGTGGAAAATTAAATTATTTACCTATCAGAGAAGAGCATCCTAGCACAAAAGCAACCAATGCAAAATAAAAGGGTCTATTTCCGAGACACAAAAGCACTTTTTGATGCCTCTCATTTTCTGCTCTTCCAAGACATTCTTCTCTCAAATCCGACCAATCAAGCTAAATCATTTACCAATCCCAAGTCAATGAATTCAACGCACTTGTTTGACCCAAAATTCAAACCCAGAAATCCACATTCCTTAAAAAAAAAATGGAACACCCAACTGGCTCCTTCAAGTGCTCAAACAATGGAGGTTCTGGTTTTGTTGGTGGGTTTCTGGGTGTTGTGTCTGTAATCTTGTCTATTATTTCTTCCCCCAACTGAGTCGACTCAGTCAGCCCACAACCACCATGTTCATCCTCCGAGTTCACTTAGTGGACACCAACCACCCTTTCAGCCTCAAAGACGCCGACTTCACCGCCGTCACAACTTCCAAGACCACCGCTGCAGCTGAATCTGACCCTAAAACTACCCCCAAACCCAAATTCAGCGAGCGAAGAGGAATCGCCCACTTGTTTCGGAAAATCAGACAATCATTGCTGCCGAGCCCCGCCTTTCACTCCCCCATCCTCTTCGTCGTTGTCGTTCCGAACTACCTCTCATTCGGCGGCCTTATCAAAGCCGGCTCGACGGCGAGCGAGACCCTTCGGCCATTATACCCAACTGTGTGTACCACCTGATATCCTTCAGGAAATGGGTCCACCCTCCCCCATCGAGCCCATGGACCTCACCTCCCCCGCCATCTGCCGCCCAATCGACAGTGGCTACCTAATAAACCCGAACCTCCAGCGCGAGATCTGGGCTAACCTCTTCTTTCTCCCTCATTCGGGTCAACCCGGAGCCGGCAGAGGAGAGAGAAGGGAGGGTTGGGTGGGATCGGGGGGTGTGAGGTAGGAGAATAATAGGTTTTTCAATTTTTTTTTAAATATTTTATATTTTTTAATATTCATGTGGGTCCATATTGGCGCTCAATCATTGTCCATGTGGTGCCACGTCATCAGTTAACGGCTGATTTAACATCAACCTTAACAGATGTATGAAATTGTTCCAAAATTATGACTTCAGGTACCACTATGAGACGAAAAAAACTTGATGTACCAAATGTTGAAAACTAAAAAACTTCAGAGTAACAAACTGAGATTAATCCAAAAAAAATTTAAAAAAACAAAAAACTTATTGATTCACTGTTCATGCTTATGTTAAAAATCGTTTAAATTATAAATCACTCAATAAAAAATATCTTTATAGAAATCAATTAATTCTAAAATTGTTTAGTCAATGAATTGTAGCAAATAGATATAGATGTGTTTGGGCCCAAAATAATATTGTTGGGTCGAGTATAAATAATATTGTTGGGACAAGCATAGGGTTGTGCTCAGCCCAAAGCTGTATCAAATACTATGGGCTGCTTGATAGATTCCGGGCTAGTTAGCAGGGTCGGTCGAGTCCTATCCTAAGAAGGAGTAGTCCAGATAAATAAAAAGGGTCGAGGAAGTCCTGGTGCAACTAGGATTCTCGGCCAGCGAGGAATAAAGCCTCAAAGGGGGGAAAGTTCAAAGTCCTAATGGGAGTAGGGTTGTTCGAAGTAAAGTTGGAACGGGACAAAGACTCCCAATCGAGATAGGGGTTCGATTCGGTCTCAAGAAGTGGGTGCTATAAATACAAGAAATCATGCAACAAAAAAAAGACCTTCAATTCAACATACAATTACCCTGCGCAAAACCTTTCAAATACCTTGAGATTTTTCCTTTTCTTTTTCCGCCAACATACTTTCAGTTTGGATAAACAGCACTGTGGAGGCAACCGGCAAACACCTTCAGTTTGGATAAACAGCACTGTTGCCGTAGAATCAGCCGACCGAGGAGCATCTTCAGTTTGGATAAACAGCACTGCGTCAAGGCCGACTGGTTATCTATCCAAGTCTCGACCGAGAAGCGTTTTCGAATCCTTATTGGTATGGGTCATCTTATCAGTCGTCTCGGCAAAGTAAGGTGTTACGAGTTACGACGTTTGGCGTATCGGACGCTGAGTGATTTTATGACTGGATATTCATAAGTGAGTTTTAAAGTTCGGCATTCTAACGGCCAAATCGCGTTCACCATCAAGACATACATCACCTTTGAATATTTGTGTCCGTATAGTCTGGTGTCGATTCGACGTGCTTATACTCTTACGAATATAATCACGGTGACCGAATCAGGCACCGACGACTTGTGAACTTCGCAGAACTAGCAGCCTCGTCTTCAGGCTCTAGAACCCAAAGACCGAGAGTGTTCCTTCCTCGGTCGCAGTCCCAAGATAAAGAAGTCTGCAACGCGCTCAACGCAACATCAACAAATTTTACTCCTCAGCCGAGCTCAGCCGACGAGTTGGCACGCCCCGCATTCAACCGAATAACTTAGTTAGCTTATTAGTTATTCGGCCTGCGCGCTGCGTAGACTTTATAATTTTTAGGGTCAACATTTTGGCATGCCTAGTAGGACCATTGTGCTCGACCTTCGGAGTTCATGACCATTGAGATAGGGTCCGTAAAGAAGAAAACAATCATGGGAAAGTCACCAGCTGACTTACCAGTGCAAGGCTTTGGGCAGGATTTGCATCTGGCGAAAAATCCGATCATTGTTGTGCCGCCCGAGGCTACAAGTGTGACACGCCGAGAGAATGAAATCTGTCTCGGCGAACAACTTCGCAACCCCGAAGTCCCTAACTCAACAGCAGGCATGTTCATTGAGGGAATAGTGGAAGATTGCGACGAAGATGATGGGGAGGGTTCTAATCCACCAACTAGGTTGTTTCTTCGGAGATGACTCGATGAACAATATCGACAGGTCGAGCAGTCGATTGGTCAAAAGATGAATGATTTACTAGACGCAATACAAAGTAACAACGACACACAGACTAGGATGCTTGAACTATTGGTTAGTAAAGCTTTTGAAGATAGCCAGGTCGGCCAACCTTGGCAGCGTTCTTCTACAAATGTTCCAGTACAAGCCGAGAAAGGGTCTGCCCGGCTACAACCAATCAACTTAGAGAGAAGAGGCGGACCAGGCAATAGATCTGACGGACCAAGCCAGGGAGAAGAAGCAGCTTCCGTCAACATGATCGAGGTCCAAAGAATGATCGACTCGGCCCTAAAGAAAGGACCGAAGTTTCCAAAGTTCATCCATCCATACCCGACTTATGTAAAGAGGTTCGAATACCCGCGAGGCTTCAAGGTCCCCGATTTCAGTCTGTTCGCCGGAGAATCATCCTTATCCTCGTTAGAACATGTGGCTCGGTTCACGGTGCAGTATGGAGATGTCAATAGTGACTTCCATAAACTATGGTTGTTTAACTTTTCATTGACAGGCTCAGCTTTCGCTTGGTACATTAATCTCCCACCGAACTCCGTCCAAAGTTAGGAGAAATTGGTCCAGAAATTCCATGAACAATTCTATCGGCCGGGGATGGAAATGTCCGTATCATCGTTGGCTAAGATGGCTCAAGCGTCCGACGAATCTCCAATGGAATATTTAACAAGGTTTAAGTCGCCCAGGAATTGGTGCCGAGTACCTCTCCCTGAAGTTGAATTCGTCAGGATCACCTTAAACGGTTTGGATGTGGAATACAAAAAGAAGTTTCTGGGGGCAAATATTCGAGATATGTACGAACTTGCTCAACACGTTAAGTAGTATGATTATTTGCTCCGAGAAGAGAAGATGTCGAAGTCACCATCCCGGGGAACGTTGTATAAGAATCCCACGGTTAGCTATGCATTGGCCGAAAGCGAGGATACTCAGTATGCCAGTGTGGATGCGGCCGAGATAGTAATAGACAAACCTTATGTCTGCAAGGCATTAGCTCAAGTTAGTTCCAAAGACACCAAGACCCGTTCGGCCGCCGAAGAGATGAGTAAAACATCGAAAGTGTACACTTTCGATATCACCAAGGCCGATGCAATTTTCGATCAATTATTGGTAGCAAAAATCATCAAACTTTGGCTGGGGCACAATATCCCTAAGGCCGACGAATTGAAGGGCCAAATATACTGCAAGTATCATAATTCTAATAAGCACGCAACCAATAATTGTGTTGTATTCCGAGACACAATTCAAAGTTGGATCGAGAAAGGAAAGCTAAAATTCCAGAAGAAACAGATGGCGGTCGACGTCAATCCCTTCCCCTCAACAACAATTGGTATGGTGGATGCTCATCTCCCTAAAAACAAAGGAAAAGGAAAGGTCGAATACGGCCCGGTGCAGCATGTCCGTAAGCAGAATGGGCAACCACGACTGAAGATTGATTTGTTTTCAAATACACCACCTACGGAACGCTCGGGGCCAACCATCAATGAGCCTATGACGAGGTCGAGTTCCGAGGAAACTCATGAATCAATGGTTTTATGCAACCATTGTAAAACACCAGTCGAACCTAGAAAGAAGACATCTTCGATACCAACTTCAAGCCCACCATCTACGACCTTTACAAAATCGCCAAGGGAATTTAGTAATGGTCCACGACGCCAAGTGTTCGAAAGACTTGGCCCACAGGTACGAACAAAAGACCAGGGCTCGGTCAGGCGGCGTCTTGACTTTGACGTACCTTTCTATAATGAGGATTATTACTCGCGCAATGCCAGCAGTTCGGGTTCGCCAGTCGATCGAAAAACTTTCAAACCGCACAGGACACCAGATCAACGCTGGTACAGTTACAATTCTCCGACTGGCCTATATACGGCATTGTCTAAATCTCAAAAACGTCGTCGCCAACGGATATATTGCATAGCTCGACGACGAGAAGCGCAGGCCAACCCTGCCAACCAGTGGCAGCCAAAAGAGGCCGTGGAAAGCATTGATGATCGGCCAACCCCAAATATCCTGACTTTGAGACCACATTGAAGAATCCGAGAAATGCATCAAGCTCATTCTCCGGCCTGGGGAGACGAGAGCTCGTCTCGAGCATTTTAGACAAGAGGCCGAAAGGAAACTGTCTCCGTTACCACCGCTCGAACCGTTCATCAAAATACGACGCAATCTACACCCTCCATTCCTCGATGACTCCTTGGAGTACATGCGAGAGTTTCATAAGAAATATTCAGCCAATGACTTGTACGAGCTACCCAAGACGTGTCAGGAAGCCCTCGACTTAGCACTAACTTACCCTGATGTCGAGAAAATTATCCAGAAAACTTTCGACTCAGCAATAAAAGCTAGATTCCAACATATATGGGAGGCTCGGGTCCTGGGCTTTGAGGTCGATCTCTACACGGATATCGACACCGTCGAATTACCTTTTTCTCTCGAAGACCTTCAGCATTTGCTATATCATTTTGAAGTTTTCTCGGCTGTATCTTTCTTCGGCCTCACGGCTGATGAGGAAAAAAGGGTGGCGCGTTTGGATTCGTATCTAGACACAAGGAACGCCCGCATCGCCTACAAAGAACGAGCCCGTAAAGTACAGGACCAAAATAAATCTTTGGTAGTAAACATGGTCAAGGAAGACAGCCAGAATAAGATAGACTCGGTCAACACGCCTCAGGAGCCGGTTTGCGCCGAGGCACTCAAAAGTTCGATTGAGGATACTCCAACGACTTATACTATGGTTACTTCTGTGGAAGACGACGACCACGATCCAATGGGTCTCTCGGTCCTCGAACATATGGAGATCAGTATGGTCCATGTCCTACCAGCTGAGTTCCAACCAAGAACCCATCAGTCAAATTTTTTGGATGGGGACGTAGTTCCTGAAGAAGCAACACAAGTGGATTTCGTCGCAAACGACGACGATAGGGAAGTCTGAAACGACGATAACCTTAAGGCAGCTTTGGCCGAACTATTCCCTCGTTCCTCCTCGGTTAATCTCCAACATCTAAAGCCGTTATACGTCACAGCTCATATCGAAGTATTTCCCATTTCTAAAGTGTTTGTCGACTACGGAGCCACAGTCAACATTATGCCGATGTCCGTCATGAAGGCCTTACGCCGTTCTGATAATGAGCTTATCCCGTCAGGAATAACTATGAGCAGCTTCATCGGCGATAAGTCTCAGACCAAAGGAGTGCTCCAGTTGAAAGTCAGCGTTGCCGGTCGTCACCACATGACGATATTCTATATAATTGACTCCAAGACCGACTATAATGCATTGCTCGGTCGCGATTGGATCCACCAAACTAGTTGCATTCCTTCATCACTATACCAAGTTCTCATCTTTTGGGACGGCAAATTGGTCGTAGTGCACCCAGCCGATAATCAGCCATTTGAAACCAACATGATTCAGGCTCGCTATTACGATGATCACGTCGGCTATATCACCTTCCAGGGTTTTAACGAGGATGGACGGCCAATGAGAATTTCGGTACATAAAGCTATTGAGGTAGGCGCCGAGACTGTCCAACAGGATTCGGCGAGACTAGGCTTAGCAGATTTACTTACCGATGTCGATGATTGACGCCACCAACAAGAAAAGCGTCAAGCCGCAGTTTCATCGACAATGAAACGTCTGCTGGCCCATTGGTATGCCATTGCCAAGCAACCATATTCCGGCATAAACTTAATCAAATTTTTGGCCGAAGCAGATAACGACCCCGTTCTATCTTTTGACAAAGTTCAGGCTGCACCAGCTGAACTCGAAGACAATCAGCCCCAGGTTAAGGACCCATTGGAAGAAATCAATGTTGGCACAGCCGATGATCCTCGAACATTGTTTATCAGCGCGTTACTACCACCTTCTATGAAGGTCGAGCTTTGTAAATTGCTTCAGGAGTTTAGAGATTGTTTCGCGTGGAACTATCATGAGATGCCAAGCCTCGACCGAAACCTTGTAGAACATGAGTTACGCATCAAGGACGGGTGTAAGCCTTTTCGACAACCCTCACGCCGGTTCTCGACCGAAGTACAACTTGGCATCAAGGACGAATTAGTTCAGCTTCTAAAAGTCGGGTTTATTAGGACCGCTCGGTACGTCGAATGGTTGGCCAATATCGTCCCGGTGTTAAAGATAAGTGGAGCCCTCCGCATTTGCATCGATTTCCGTAATCGAAATCTGGCCACTCCCAATGATGAATACACAATGTCAATCTCAGACTTGCTAATTGATGCTGCAGCCAATCATGAATTGTTATCTTTTATGGACGGCCATACCGGTTACATCCAGATCTTTATCGCTGAAGCTGACGTCCACAAGACGGCCTTCCGCTGCCCAAGGGCACTCGGTACCTACGAATGGGAGTCATGCCATTCGGCTTCAAGAACGCTGGCGCCACATACCAACGAGCCATGAATACGATATTCCACGACTTAATCGATACAATCATTGAAGTTTATATCGATGATGTGGTGGTAAAATCAAAGCGCCGCCAAACGTACCTGGATGATATGCGGCAAACGTTCCTTCGCATGCGCAAGAATAATCTCAAAATGAACCCGGCCAAGTGTGCCTTTGGTGTTTCAGCTGGTAATTTCTTAGGGTTTTTGGTGCACCATCGCGACATTGAAGTCGACGAAAATAAAGCCCGCGCAATCATTAGCGCACCACCCCAGACAACAAAGAAGCAGCTTCAGTCATTGCTCGGGAAGATAAATTTTCTCCGCCGCTTCATCGCCAATTCGACTGGCAAAACGAAGGCATTTTCTACGCTCCTCAAACTTAAGGATTCCGACAAGTTTGAATGTCGCGAAGAACATCAAACGGCATTTACGCAAATCAAGGTGGCCTTTTCCATACCACCCGTACTAATTCCACCTTGTCGCGGCAAACCCCTTAAACTGTACATTTCGGCAGCCGCCGAATCCATTGGTTGTCTCCTCGTGCAAGATAACAATGTGGGGCGTGAACAAGCTATCTTTTATCTTAGCTGCAATCTGAATTCGCCGGAGCTCAATTATTCACCCGTCGAAAAACTTTGCTTAGCTTTGTTTTTCGCCACATCAAAACTTCGGCACTACATGCTCCCATCTGTTACGCAGGTCATTGCCCAAACAGATGTGATTCGTTACATGCTCACTCGACCTATCGTCAAAGGACGAATTGGGAAATGGACGTTCGCGTTATCCGAGTTCAGTCTACAGTACGTACCCCAAAAAGCTGTCAAAGGCCAAGCTCTCGCCGATTTCTTGGCCTAACACCCTTCTCCTTATGGTTTTGGGGGTAGCGACGTCGACATCGGTTTAGTCACAACACGCGATAACCATTGGACTATGCATTTTGATGGTTCCAGTACTTCGACCGCAGCTGGTGTTGGTATTACCATTTTTTCATCCGACCAATACCGTTGGTATTTTTCTCTCAAGTTGGATTTCAGCTGTACAAATAATCAGGCCGAGTATGAAGCTCTCATCATCGGCCTCCACGTTTTACACGATTTACGAGCATCCCGCGTTCTCGTCATCAGTGATTCTGAACTCGTGATTAACCAACTCAACGACATGTTTCGTTGCATGAGTTGTACTTTAGCGCCTTATCACATGGTCGCTACCTATCTGGCCGAGTCGTTTGAACGGATCACATTTGAGCATATTTTGCATGTTCACAACACGGACGCCAACAAACTCGCCTAAATCGCCTCTGGAGCACAACTCACAGAGGTGCAAGCTAAGCCAGGTAACACCCACAAGTCTGCGATCGTACCCAGCCTTGGTCAATTAGCAAACTCTCCAGCGCAAGCACATAATACGCACAATGGTGATGTCGCTACCATCCTTACTAGAACGGGGAGACCCCGTAGAAGTATGTGTCGTCAAGGTACAACCAGACGATTGGAGAAAGACGATGCTACGATACCTCAATAACCCCGATGGGAAACACGACCGAAGAACGAAGGTCCTCGCCACGAATTACGTGTCATACCAAAATGAATTATACCGAAAGGGTGAGGACGGGTTACTACTATTGTGCCTCGGCCCACAAGAGGCTACCCAAGCGATGGCTGAGGTACATGAAGGAATTTGTGGTGCTCACCAATCAGGACGAAAAATACGCTGGTTGCTTCGACGACACGGTTACTTTTGGCCCAGTATATTAAAGGATTGCATCGAATATGCATGGAGATGCATACCGTGCCAAATTCATGGACCCGTGCAGAGAGCCCCGGCCGAATTACTCCACTCGGTTACTAAACCATGGTCGTTCAGGGGATGGGCAATGGACGTAATTGGCAAAATCACACCATCGTCGGGGGTGGCAAAACATGCGTGGATAATAGTAGCAACTGACTATTTCACTAAGTGGGTCGAGGCAAGATCATACGCTGAACTAATGGCCAAAGAAGTATGCAATTTCCTGGAGGAAAATATTGTGACCAGATTCGGCGTGCCAGAAACGATCATAACCGACAATGGCACCATATTCACGGCCGACAGGTTTAAGGAATACGTTGCAAGTCTGAATATCCGACTTGAGTAATCTACGCCGTACTACCCACAGGCAAACGGGCAGGCTGAGGCAAGCAATAAAGTGTTGATCGGCATTTTCGAAAAAATGGTAAGAGAGAGGCCTGGGCTGTGGCATTTAAAGTTAAACGAAGCATTATGGGCATACCGAACTTCACCCCGGTTGGCCAACGGAACGACTCCTTACGCGTTAACGTACGGACACGACGCTATGTTACCAGTCGAGTTGAGTATAAACTCATTACGAGTGATCGAGCAGAGTAGTTTGTTTAGTGCCGAATATAGTCAAGTTATGCGACAAGAATTAGAAGACTTGGAAGAAAATCGGATGGACGCGGGTAACTTATTAATAGCACAGAAGAAAATTGTCGAGCGAGCGTATAACCAGCGCGTCAGACAAAAAATGTTCGGCGAATGAGAATTAGTTTGGCAAACGGTGTTGCCTATTGGGATTAAGGAGCCCAGGTTTGGCAAATGGTCGCCAAATTAGGAAGGGCCATTCATTGTTCACAAAGTTCTCGGCAAGGGGGCATATCATCTTAGAGATTAGACCAGTTTAATTCAAAAATTGCCAATTAATGGAAAATTTTTGAAAAAGTACTATCCAGTCACGTGGAAAATGCAAGAATAAATACCATTGTATTAATTCGTAACAAAGGTGAACAGATACATTTGAGAAGCTCCTAAAATAAAATAAAAATAATTTTCTAGGGGGGTCGAAGGGAGGAAAGTCTCGGGGGCAGCTTTCAACTCCAGCCACTTCACTTCGCTCAAAATTATCTCAGCCTGCCTCGTCTTCTTGTTGAGCTGCAGTTGCTGGATATGCCGCACGCCGGCAGCGAAGGCCGTAAGCCGAGCTCTATTCACCTCAAAGTCCCTCTCAAGCTCTGAAGCAACAGCGGACCTTTGCCGTTGAAGCTCAGCAATTTGACGCTGGAGGTCGGAGATCTGGCAATCAAACTCGGTCAACTGCGCTTTCTTTGCTTTTATCACCTCCACCTCCACTCGGCCAGCCTCATGCGCAACCTTGGCCGCCTTCAAGTCGTCATTGGTCCATAGAGCTTGTTCGAAAATAGTGAAGTGTTGCCGAGTTCGCTCCAGAAGGTCAGTAAGATAAGTGATATTCTCCGTGCTCAGGTAACCGCCGCTGGCAAGGTTGTTTAAGCACTCCCTAACGGAGTCAAGACCCTTGCATTAGAGGACTTGGGAGGCAGAAAGGGACAGGAGCTCATGCAGCTTGACAAAATATTGGGCTTCGGGCACGGCCTCCACTGGTTCGGCAGGGGCAGCAGAGGAGCCGGCCACACCAGTCGTGCTCTGAAGAAGAGCGTCGAGCTCTACTTCCCACGAAGTCTGCACATAAAGGAAAATTCGTAAAGGAAAATAAGATGTGAAATGCATGTAGTGCATGACAAAGGGATTGTTTTTAGACCTGCCGGGATGAGACTTTGGCCATGCCTTCTGGGTCATTGCTCGAACCCAGGGAACTTAATGGCCGAGCCCAGTGCCTAAGACCGCTTCTCAATTCACGCTGCCGATGGAGGTTATCTACATTTGATGGCCACGATAGTGGCCAGGAAATATAGACAACGCCTGTCGGCGCATAAAATTGTCGATGAAATGAACGTTCGGGCACCTGACATTTAATATTTCTTTAAGAACAAGTGCGTCATGATAAAATCAACAAAAAAGAAATAAGACTTACAAAGGCTGAGGAAACTTCTTGTGGAGGAATGGGAAAGTCTTCATCCTGCGGATGGAACGGTGTTTCGGCCGTCGCCTCAGGATCGGCCAAGGGCTTCTTCCAACGATCCGCTATAGGGGGATCCGGTTGGACGGCTGCCTCGACCACAGAAGGAGGATAGACGGGAGAAGAGTTGGCTAGTCAAGGGCGACGCTCTAGCGGGATCTCGTCACTATCGTCATCCTGAGGAAACTTTTGTTATGACTAGAAGGCTAAATAAACAAAGGATAGCAATGGAATCATACCTTTTCCAGAATGACCGTCGGTCGCTGGATGGGGGATGCCTTAACAGGTGCGGCCGTTTTCCCCAAGGCAGGCGTAATGGCCAGCTCCGAAGCTGTAGCTGGTACAGCGGCCGGATCGACCATAACCCCAGTCGTGGGAACAGCTGGAAGAAGGGGGTTCGCCGAAGTCGGGGCAGTCGGGATGGAAGGAGAGCCGGCAGGAGCAGTTGTCCCTGTGGTGTCGCTGGGAACAACATGAATCTCCCGGTTGCCTTTCTTCGCCAACTTCTTGACGCGTTGGAAGGGCGAGGAGCGTCATCCCCCGTCTCGGCGTCTTGGTGGGGGCGCTTGGCTGATAATGTCCGCCTAGTAGTAATGGTCTTCTTCGTGGGGACCAATTTTTTCTTGGCCACCATCGCGGCGACCACCTCCGCCTTCCTTAACACATGACCACATGAGATAGCGAAGTAATCAGTAACAGGGGGCGAGTAGTTGAAGTACAAAGGACGAAAGAACAATGTACCTTGGGTCGATTCCTTGGGTTAGGCCGCATGAGCTTGTCTGGGCCGGTCGTCGAAGATTCTGCTTACCACGTCTTCTACCGAGACGCCGAAAAAGTCACGGGTGTACTCGTCCCACCAATCCCTAAAGGTGTTGGTACCCAAAGATTTAGGAACGGTCGGTCGAAGCTGAAATTTTCTACACTTGTCCTGAAACTCTTGTTCCGTCGTCTTACACTCCCTCTCGGAGGAACCAGAGAGGCGTCCTCGACTTAAGAGGGAGCGAGAAGCAAGCAGGGGTACGAGGCAACCTTGGAGGTAGCCGAGCTGCCGGGCGACGAAATGGGGATGATAGACCTCCCAGCTAGCTCGGCGGGCATCGCAACCAAGGGGAAGGTCGCGTGCCAGTACGAATGACCCCCAATGTTGACGAAGATCAGCATCTTCGGTCTCGACCCACGCTGCCGTCGGAAGCCTGATCGAGTCGGGGTATTCCTGATGCCAGCACACCAGGAACTCATCGTCGGAGAGGACGTCGAGGCCGAAGAAGTGTTTGAGGACTTCGTCGGCCCAGTGAGGAGGAGCCGGTCGAGAGGCTAGTTGAGGGCCGAGTGCTGTAGTACGCTGGAAAACGGGAACCTCGGGCCGAAGGGTGGAGAAGTAAACCTGCAGCCAGAGTTGGAATACCCAGAGGGGTCCGTTCTGGTGCGGGTTGATTTTGTTGATGGTCGTCTCGGCCAAACAGCGGAAGAGATTGGTAAGGATGGCCGAACTGAGCGCCAATGAGTGACCACTAGCCAGGGCCTAAGCCAACGACATATTCTCGACCAAACATTTGTTCGACCTGGTACAACAAATGAATTTGTTGTACCAGTAGAATAGGAAGACTTCATGTTCTCCCTTCCTAAGGCTCTCCTAGCCTCGGCCGGTAAAGTGGAGGATAAGAGTGTTGTAGTTGAAGAAGTTCTTGTGTAGCTTCTTAACTTCTTCTTTCGAAGGCTCCCTATCGCCTCGGCTGAGTGTCTCGACGGCCCGTTCGTCGAACAGTGCTTTTAGGTCGAGAGGCGAGGGGCATCCGGAAAGGGCGGCATCAATTGGGAGACCAGACGGGGAAGTCCCAAGGATAGCCGAGATGTCAAGGACGGTGAGACCGAGAGGGCTGAAAGGAAGGATCATAGGGTTGGTAGCCCAACACCATAAACTCAGGGCCGCTATGAGCAGTTCTCTATCCATGGTAATCTCCATGGTCGAGAGCATGATGGCATCATAAATGCCAAGAGCTTTCCACTCTTTGCCGAAGAATGCGCTCATTCAGTCGACCCAGGTGGCCCAGGCTGCAGTAATCGAGGGCCAAGCTCCTTGGGGCCATGCCAAGCACCATTTCGACCAATCGAACCCCTGCAGCAAGGGTGTTAAGCATTGTTCCTTGAGAAGGTTGGTGATGCACGACGGCACTGCATCTTTGAATAATGGACCCAGAATTTGGTGAGTGGTGGCTAGATCATTTTCGAAGCGTAGCGTTTTGATGGCGCTCCGGTCGATGAAGTCCTTGCATTTATTGCACTCGTCGAAAAGCTTGAAGATGAAGGAGGCCATTGGTAAGGAATAGAGTAGTGCGTAGGTTTAAAAATGGGGTTTCAAAGAGATGAACTTGAGGGCGCGTAGTTTGAGTAAGCAGGAATGGCGAATGGAAGATTTCAAAAGTTCTGAAAGCGTGGGATACGAATGGTAGAAATTTGGGTATTTATAGGCGTTTCAGAAAGAAGATCAAACGTTTGGTATTCGAAAGCACTAGTTTGAATCGAGGGGAAATTTAACCGGGAAATGGCCCCAATCATTTCGGATAATTTGGGAACTTGCAAAGATAGGATCGGGGTTTTCAAGGATCTAGGACGCACGATTGCGTGCGGCGGCGGTTTTAATGCATTAATGAGGAAGAGACGCTTCGATGGGTGCACGTTTTCGAGGGCCATGATTGAAAGTTGTTAGGATTGGCAGAGAGTCGACACGTGGATATACGTCGGGAGTAACGAGGATAGTGCAATCATATCCCATAAATGTGTATAGTAATGGTTATCAAGAACAGCAAAGTCTAAAAAGCAAAAGATGGTTCCGCTTCTTCAAGGTCGAAACCCGACCAAAGGTTGACATTCGGTGACCTCAGAAGCGAGGGGGCAATGTTTGGGCCCAAAATAATATTGTTGGGCCGAGCATAGGGTTGTGCTCGGCCCAAAGCTATGTCAAATACTATGGGCTGCTTGATAGATTCCGGGCCAGTTAGCAGGGTCGGTCGAGTCCTATCCTAAGAAAGAGTAGTCCAGATAAATAAAAAGGGTCGAGGAAGTCCTGGTGCAACTAGGATTCTCAGCCAACGAGGAATAAAGCCTCGAAGGGGGGAAAGTTCAAAGTCCTAATGAGAGTAGGGTTGTTCGAAGTAAAGTTGGAACGGGACAAGGACTCCCAATCCAGATAGGGTTTCGATTCGGTCTCAAGGAGTGGGTGCTATAAATACAAGAAATCATGCAACAAAAAAAGGACCTTCAATTCAACATACAATTACCCTGCTTAAAACCTCTCAAATACCTTGAGATTTTTCCTTTTCTTTTTCTGCCAACATACCTTCAGTTTGGATAAACAGCACTGTGGAGGCAACCGGCGAACACCTTCAGTTTGGATAAACAGCACTGTTGCCGTAGAATCAGCCCACTGAGGAGCATCTTCAATTTGGATAAACAGCACTGCGTCGAGGCCGACTGATTATCTATCCAAGTCTCGGCTGAGAAGGGTTTCGAATCCTTATTGGCAAGGGTCATCTTATCAGCCGTCTTGGCGAAGTAAGGTGTTACAAGTTACGACGTTCGGCGTATCGGACGCCGAGTGATTTTATGATTGGATATTCACAAGTGAGTTTTAAAGTTCGACATTCTGACGGCCGAACCACGTTCACCATCAAGACATACATCACCTTTGAATATTTGTGTCCGTATAGTCTGGTGTCGATTCGACGTGCTTATACTCTTACGAATATAATCATGGTGACCGAATCAGGCACCGACGACTTATGAACTTCGCAGAACTAGCAGCCTCGTCTTCAGGCTCTAGAACCCAAAGACCGAGAGTGTTCCTTCCTCGGTCGCAGTCGCAAGATAAAGAAGTCAGCAACGCGCTCAACGCAACATCAACAAATTTTACTCCTCGGCCAAGCTCGGCCGATGAGTTGGCACGCCCCGCATTCAACCGAAGGACTTAGTTAACTTATTAGTTATTCGGCCTACGTGCCGCGTAGGCTTTGTAATTTTTAGGGTCAACAAGATGGTTTGTAACGTTTGTATTGAATCTAATCATCTATTTTTAAACAGTTCAATGACTATATAATCTCATATTTTATTAATTTTACAAAATGAATCTTTACTAAGTGATTTATAACATTAACAATTTTGAGAACAAGTATAAAATTCTGTAAATCGATGACAAAGTATTTTGATGATGAACTTCTCCTTGTCCTGTGAGGATCCAAGTTAATTCCAAAGACAAATGCCTAATTATATGGAAAAGGCAAATGTGCACATACCGGTTCCTGTGGCTTGGGATGCTTCAGCTGGCTTCAACTTTTCTGCCAAAATATCCCAGGCAATTTTGGCTCTGCGGGTGCCCCCAATAAAAGAAAAAGTATCGGCCCCACAGGAAACCTGGATCGAGTGCAAAGCCTCGGCATTACTCTTCCTCCAAGCTTTAAATTCAACTTCACCATCTTCTCGTTTAGGAGGCTCAGTGGTGGCTTCCACAACTTCCCAAAGACCCTTTGCCAACAGGTAGGTTTCAACTCGCAAACTCCATTCTTCATAGTTATTTTGGTTTAGAAGTTCATGAACAATTGGACTTGGGACAACTGTGTCTGTCATCTTCAATCTGTAAATTTATCAAATCTTAATTTATATCACTCGAGCATATGTTAGAACAAACTAGTAAGAAAAAACTAATACTCACAGATTGAATTTTTGGGCAATCTTCAGATTAAGCTATGTGCACATAGTGCAGCCAAAGTTCATCTTTGGGTATGCTCGTTTATGATAACAAATCAGCCATTAAAAAAAGACTCGAGAGATCATTATTATTTGTATTACAGCACTGAAGACAAAAAACAAAGGGAAAACAAAGGGATTCAGCTTCACCGGGACACAAAAAAACGAAGAGAGTTCTGGAAAAAGAAAAAGGAGAAGAAAAAAAGAAAAAGAATAAAGAAAAAAGAAAAAAGAAAAAAGAAAAGAAAAAGAGAATTAATTATTATTATTTTTATATTCCTGTTTCTTAGTTCGATATTACATCAAACGTTTCACTAAGTCAGTTTAGTTTAGTCTACTAGTCCAATTTAGACCATGAAACTAGTTCAGTCGGAGATAATTCGGTGCAACAAATGCACCATAAACACTTAGTTATGCCCAAGTCGGCTTTGGTAACACCATTTCAAGTTTAATAGAAGGTTTTTCTAGTTAAAATGGTCTCTGAGATTAACATAACTCGTCACTTTGGCCCTTGTGATTTGAAATCAATAGAAGTGGTCCCTGAGTTTGTTCACCATTAATCATTGCAATCATTCTGACTAATGGAGATCTTTAACTAACATGATTGATGATGGACAAACATGACGGAATGCGACGACTGCATTTCGCGGGAATTGAGCATTCTCTTCGAGTCCCATCTCATTTCTTTGTACCTTAAAAGCACTCACATTATGCAATTTCACACTAATTTGACTCTAAAGTTTCCTAATTTAATTTCAAATTGGAAAATAAATGCAAAATTGTACCGGCCAAATGGTGAAGAGCTTAAGGAACGCATTGAGGAATGCGAGGTTCGATGGGATCAACGGCAAAGACGACGTCGTCGCATCCGCAGCCGTCATCACCTCGTCCACTCTCTCTCACGAGCAAGACTGTGGAAACTAGAAAAGAGGGAAAGAGGAGGAGCATGAGTCAACTAGGCCCCACAGCCGAGTTCAATCAGCACAAAGTGGCTGCTGGATTTTTTTTTTCTCTTACTTTTTTATAACTTTTTATTATTATTATGAATGCGGTGGATTTGGTAAGAAGCAAGAAATATAGAATTTTAGAATTTTGATTCACTGTGGAAGAAGCAAAGTAATTTCCATGCAACAAGAAATTTTCTTCATCATTCACAAGTAAAGTGCTTCTTCTATCCCTTCTTCGGTACATTACATATAACTCAGAAGTTTGAAGGTCAATTCAGAAGTTTTAAATTTTATTAAATAATGATTCAAATCACAAAATATCCTCAATTTAATAAACAATGAACAAAATGATTTGACATAAATTGAAGCTATTTTTGTCATTTTATTCTTATTTAATAGAGATTTTTTTACCAAAATGATTGATGGCGGACAAACGCGACAGAATGCGACGATGGCATTCCTCGGGAATTGAACATCCTATTTGAGTCTCATCTTCTTTCTTTGTACTTTAAAAACACTCACATCACTCAATTTCACACCAATTTGACACTAAAATTTGCTAACTTAATTTCAAATTGGAAAATTGAGCTACAAAAATACGAAATTGTACGGTCCAGGTGCTGAAGTGCTTGAAGAACTGAGCTAGAGCGCAGGTGAGGTTTGATGGGATAGATGTCGTCATCGACGACGAAGATGACGTCGTTGCATCCACAACCGTCATCACCTCATCCATTCTCTCTCTTGAGTCAAGACTGATGAAACCTAGAAAAGAGGGAAAGAGAAGGAGTATGAGACTATGAGTCGACTGGGCCCCACATCCGAGTCCAATCAGAAGAAGAGCCTCTTGGACTTTTTTTGTTCTCTTACTTTTTTTATAACTGTATTTTTTTTATGAATGCTGTGGATTTGGGAAGAAGCAAGAAATATAGAATTTTGGAATTTTGATTCACTATGGAAGAAGCAAAGTAATTTCCATGGAACAATAAATTCTCTTCATCCCTCACAAGTAAAGTGCTTATTCTATCCCTTATTTGGTACATTACACATAACTCAGAAGTTTTAAGTTCAATTTTGCTTTCTGGTTCTTTTTTAGAAGTTTTAAGTTTTATTAAATAATGACCAAAATTGTCACCGAAAAACAAATAAGGACCAAAATGACAAAATACCATCAATTTAATAAACAATGAGCTAAAATGATTATATTCTTATTTAGAATTTTGTTATTTTATTCTTATTTAATAAAGATTTTTTACTAAAATGATTGATGGTGAACAAACGTGGCGGAATGTCCATCGGAATCGAGCATTCTCTTTGAGTCCTATCTCTTTTCTTTGTACCATAAAAACACTCACATCACTCAATTCACATCAATTTGACACTAAATTTCCTAATTTAATTTCAAATTGGAAAATTGAGATGCAAAAATGCGAAATTGTACGGACCAGCTGTGAAAAGCTTGAGGAATTGAGCAAGAGCACAGGCGAGGAACGCAGTGTAGAGAGCAAGGTTCGATGGGATCGACGCCACTGTTGACGGTGAAGACGACATCGTCACATTTGTAGCCGTCATCACCTCGTCCATTCTCTCTCAAGAGTCAAGACTGTGGAAACTAGAAAAGAGAAAAAAACAAAAAGACGAGGAGTATGAGTAGATTGGGCCCCACAGTCTAGTTCAACCTTCCAATCAGAGATGAGTTGGAATGGATTATCACAGTCCAATCAGGAGAAAGAGGCTGATGAGTATATTTTATATTATATATTTAACCCTATTCTTAGTATATTTTGGTTAATAATTTGGAAGAATTTTGATACTTTGAATTATGTTTCCAATATAGGATTTTCGACTTCCTCTGGAGCAAAACATGGTCAAATGGACGAATTTTGGAGTAATTCCAATTGGAGGACGTTCGTGAGTCACTTAGCTTGATCCTATCAAAATATCAGTTTTTTTTCTACCAAGCAATGATTTTCTGGCAATAAAATAAAGGAGTCATACGCAGTGCTGGAATAGTGACGTGTTGGGCTTGAATTGCGTTTTTGGAGCCCAAGATGACCTCGGATGAGTTTGTGGCCTTCTGGAGATGTGTTCAGAATGTTCTTATCTTTAAAAAAAAGCTATCTTGGGCCGGATTTGGAGGAGATTTGAGGCTAAAACGTGGCTGAACAGTTTCTGTGCAGTTTTTCCTAGGTTAATTAGGAATTTATTTTCTATTTTATTTTATTATTATTTAGTTTCTTAGTGGGAATAAAATACTTAAGGGTTAGGGTTTGTGTGTTAGCTTTAGGGAGATATTAAAAGGGCTTGGCCGTTCTTATTTTAAGGAGGCTTTTCTTTTATGCAACTTTTGGGAGACAGAGAACTTGGCTAGGGTTCTTAGAGATTTTCTACTTTAAGGTGTTTTCATTCCTTTTATTCTTAATAATATGTTCTATGATTTCAATTATGAATATGCGTAACTAATTCCTTTTGCTAGGGTGAAGCCGTAAGCCTTAGCATGAATATGTGATTTTTATTTAATTGTTTATGATTGATTGCATGCATACTTTGAATTATTGATCATCGTGATTAAAACTATCTAATTGTCTTAATGCCTGATCACCATTAGGATCTTTAGAAAAGTAATTTGATGCAATTTTGGTCGGAAGGTTCCCTGAAATTGATGTTGGCTTCTTGTGATTAATAATTGTAATTTCACTTAAGATGAACACCACATCTTAAGGGTTGCATGGTTTTTCAAAGGGTTTTCATAAAGCATAATGAGTCTCTCATGTTCAGATTTGATCCGAACGTCCGGACGGGTTGCATGTTAGATATACGTTCTATGTTGGAGGTTCCAAGTAGAATATAAATTAGGAAAACCTAACCTTCAAAGTGGCATGTATAGATCATAAGCAATTGATAAAAATACATAAGATTGCTAGGTGATGGTGAAACCCTAGTGTTTTCTTAATTTGATTTTTCCAACAGTTTTTTTTCCCTTCATCTTTAATATTGCAAATTAGTTGATTTTTATTAATTAAATTCGTTTTAATTTAAGTAGGTTATAAAACCAATCATCTCAACTTTCTGCTTTGCAATAATTAATTGGAATTAGATTTGGTTTGAATTATTTAATAATCCCTGTGGAGAACGACCTTGGGAGAACCGTTTATACTACAACAACCTTGTCATTCTTGCAAGTAACATAGGAGTTTTTAACCCGTTTGTGTGTGTGGTAAAATCTATATCAAGTAGATTGGGCCCCACAGTCTAGTTCAACCTTCCAATCAGAGATGAGTTGGAATGGATTGTCACAGTCCAATCAGGAGAAAGAGGCTGCTGGATTTTTGTTTTGTCATATTTTTCGATTTGTTCCCTAAACTTGTATAGAGCTGTTAATTTCCCCACTAAACTTTAATTTTAGCTGATTACCCCCATAACTTATAATTAGCCAATTTCCTCATTGAACTTTAATTTTAGCTAGTTACCCCTAAACTTTTATAAATAACCAATTTCTCTCATGATGCTAGATTTCAAAAAGTTTCATCCAATTTTTTATTCATTTTGATCACATGGACAACACATGACAACTATATAGGGGCAAAATTAATGGAAAATTGGATTAAAAAAATCTTATGTTTTTTTTTTTTGGGGGGGGGGGGGGGGAATTGGCTAAGTATAAAATTTTAGAGGGATAATCGACTAAAGTTAAAGTTAAGGGGGGAAATTGGCTAATTACAAAAGTTCAGGGGGGTAATCGGCTAAAATTAAAGTCAGGAGGGAAATTGGCATCTCTATAGAAGTTCAGAGGGCAAATCGACAAATACATCTTGGTTTTCTCTTACTTTTTTTTTCCTAATGATGGCAGTGGATTTGGTAAGAAGCAAGAAATATAGAATTTTGGAATTTTGATTCACTGTGGAAGAAGCAAAGTAATTTCCATGGAACAAGAAATTCTCTTCATCCTTCACAAGTAAAGTGCTTTTTCTATCCCTTCTTCGGTACATTACACATAACTCAGAAGTTTTAAGGTCAATCTTGCATTCTAGTTCTCTCTCCTCCTATTTCCCAATCCCTCATATCCTCACCTTTCATTCATAGCGTGTAAAACAAATCTTCACCTCTGAATTAGCTTGGAATTGTTTTGAATGACTGAATGGAAGAAAGGGATAGGAGAGGAAAGAATCTGAATCCGTCAATTTGAGAGTAGGTGGGACATGACATAGCAGGGCTCGCTGTTGGTGTTATGCCGCACAAAACACCTGGTCTGACAGGCCGTACGTTAGAATTCCACCTCGCAACATGTTGGATCAGTGTGTCCAGGTGGAACCAAAATACAAAAGGTCTCGTAGTTGCATGAAAGGTGCCCTGTAAATGGCGTGGTAGAGCAACCCGATCAAAGCTTTTCATGAACGACAAATGGGGCATTCACAACAAGAGGTTCGACGGGATTGAACTGAATAAGAATACTTACCACTACACCCGCAGAATAGTCGTATTTTGTTCGGATCCGAACTCAAATCTAAAACCGAAAGGCCTTTTTTTTCTTCTTCCTTGATTGTTTTTCTCTACACAATGAAGATCCGAATAACTCTCTATACAATTCCTTTGCAACCTCCGAAGCCAAAAATGTACAGCTAACTAAACAAAGAGTTACAACACACTCTCAAGGGATCATCTTCTGAGTATCGTCCTCGGGTATGGATGCTGATGAAGAACCGCTATATTTGCTGGGCATTTGTGTATTCCTTCGAGAACTGCGTTTTGTTAGGACAACTGCGGGTTCCTTCTCAAATTCCTGGGCAGGTGCCTTGTTCTCGCTGTCATCTTCACCCTTGAAAACTGGGTGGATGTACGCATTTTGAAGGAAGCCTTTCACGTTCAGATTAGGCTCTCTTGTGTGTTCTAATGTATCCTTCATCATTGCTTCCTGCAATCCACCATAAGTAAATGTTCATCACAGTCAAATCACTTCGACCAGCACAACGAAGAACGAGGTCAACCAATAGTGAATGCAACAAACCTGCAAGGGATGTCTGATGAAAGCAGGTTCGTAACGGCCTTTGCAGAATCTATGGAACCATATGGTCAACACTGGGAGTATGATGAGCAGTGGAGTTGACTGAGCAGCTTCTTTTGTGCTTAACAATCCCATCAGCAGCAGTTGTGAGACAATTAGTGCCGTTATGATGCGCCCGTGGACATCAGGCCAGAATGCCGCAGCACTTTCATACTCTTGATTATAGACGTTTATAATCTAGAATCAACCAACGAAATTCATTAGAATTTAGCAGAATTACTCAGTCAAGAAATTAATATCTCAACCAAAAAATAACTAAACCCTTCTCTTGGAAATGTCGCAACTTACCTGATGACGATAAACAACATATGCCAGGGCAAAGAATACTATTATGAACGGAAGTAGGATTGGTGACACCACAGCATAAACAAGGCCAAGTAAGAAATATAGTTGTATTTGAGGTTCACCGGTGTTGAAACCAAGGGTTCCGGGATCCATGGCCTCTTCCCTATCCTTTTCAGTCTTCACCAAGAAGAAATTCTTCAGGTGATATATAATCAAGGGTTTCAACCTTAGAATCTCCCCAGCAATTCCGGCCCACCCATCAACCATTATATAAGTGATAAAGAAGGTTGCCTTCATTGGAATTGAAACACCAATTGTCTTCGGGATCCTGCAAATAGCCAATTAATTATCAAAACTTTTTGCATCAAGCAGCACTGTTGATATCAGATACAAAGCAGACGAAGCTTAAATTCATTGCAGTCAATCAATTTATGCACACAAGAGATGATGTCAAAACTTGATTGACTTGCTTTCTTCCATGATCTCACATTAGTGTATTTGTATGAAATGAAAAAGTACATTCCATATAACTAACCATCAGGATACTGCAAACTAAATGGAGTTGAGGTGCAAATATAAGGACATACTCATTGGCAGATTGGTGAATGAATTCATCTAGTTGTTGAAATGCAGTTCCAGTGATTATGCTCCCAAGAAATACATTGACAAATTGGAAAATATAATATCTAGTAGCCGATCTCCTCTCTAGAGCTGATACGCTACTGAAACCTTCAAATTTGGACATTACCATCAATATAGAGGGAAGGAATATAAGAAAAATCTTCAAAGCAATTCCAGGCAGGAAACCTTGGATAAATGATTTTATGAATTTCCTGCATGAAAAAATGGGATGTTGTTATTGCAAAACGACGGTAAAAAAAAGTAATTAAGAGCTGACCATCCAGCCAGGGAACATTCAAACAAAGATATATTATATAGAAAGAAAATACTCACACTTCAATAATGGGCTTTAGGAAGGGGGCTGCTTTCTCAATACCCTCAATGTTTGCAAGGGACTGTACAAATGCAATGGGGATCATAAAAAAGAAGGTGAGGAAGAAGAAAGCAACGGCAGCTACAAGCCTCCTAATTGTCAATGTAACATAGGGGATAGCCAAGTTATCCCAATAAACATCACGGGGTTCTGGAGCCCACTCAGTCAACCATATAGTTGGGTTTCTGGATTGTTGAGTTTGTGCACAAACAGCGGCACCCCATCGAGTTCTGAAGGAAACAAAAGCTGCTGGCATGATAGATTTAGGGCTACTTGTAATCTTATCTCTCTCCAAGGATATCTGTCAACAATAAATTTGATTTGAAAAAGAAAGAACATAAGTGTTCCCATAATGATTCATCTATAAAAGACAAAGAAGTAGTCAATCAGGACTTGAGCTAACTCCAAAGCTTTCCTTGTCCAGTGTCAAATAGAAGCAACAGTGAGCAAGACTGGTGGAACAAATTTTACAGTAGTTAAGGGATACTTACTTCTTTTGATAGCCTCTCAGTCTCAGATGTATAAAAATCAATTGCATCCACCCGTTTACCCCAAAGACCAAGAAATCCAGTCTGCTCACAAGACGTTGTTAATGGAAATGAGAAATAACATGATGAAAAGAAAAGGGAAGGAAACAAAATGAAAAAAACGAAGAAAGAAATCAGAAGAATAATACAAATACCTTCTTCGATGGTCTTTTAGATGAATTTCTAGAAAATTTAAGTTGATAGTAGTCAAGCCAATTCTGAATTTTCTTCTTCTCATTGACTAATTCAGAAAGTTTACTTGCATTGTAAACCACCTACATGCAAATAATTCAGTAAGAAATTAAACATAGAACCCAAATACATGGAAGAAGAGCACAGGTGTAAATCCCCTTTCACAGTAACAGTTAACATACTGACATGTTTGCAAGTTTATTACCAATGAAGAACGCTACTTTATTTAGACCCCTCTATAGTTGTGGAAAGCAGAGCAGGGACTGTTGACATTGAATTTTTTTTTTTATAACTTGAACGCCCGTTTCTGTGTGAATCAGTATTAAGGATGTAATGAAAAGCAAGAGGACCAAACCTGATGAGTGAGATAGTGGTCTGGATGGTTGACCAGAAAAAAATGTTCCACGAGCTGACTAACTGTTTCATCGGGATCTGGTGGCACATTTCTAACCAGTACCTACACCAAATTTACGTATTTCACAACAGTTAGATCCACAACAGTGAAAAGAAATGTTTAAAGAACACCAATTTTATAGTTTTCCCACTCAATAATGTAACTGGATAGTGCATAGGAGTAGGAATACATCATGTAGGAAGATAAACGAGAAAACAAGACTCGGTACTATATAAACATATTGAACAATTACAATTTAATGATGTAAATTTAGCTGCTTGACCCCAGCCCTTGCTAGTGGCTGTTAATGTTATGTCCCGACTAGTGTGCTTCAATGTCAATTTATTTATCACGTAAGCTTAAGAATAATCAAGTTGATCTTACTGTGAACTGATCAGGGCGCCGCCGTTCTGATGCAAGAAAATGCAACCTCATTGTTGCAACTTTCTCGTACTCTGTTTTCAATATGTAGCATGTCCAAATTGTAAAAGCATAGGCCATTACTAAATGAGTCCAAAATCTGCATCAGATGTTAAATAATCATGGGAAGGTAAATTTCCTTGAAATGCAAACAAGTTTCAATGCACAGTAGCATATAAATGAGTCCCATCAAAAGTAAATGATCACCAGAAGGGTATAAACTAGGCAATTCTCAATTTAGATTAAATCTTGCATATTAACCTAGAATGCCAATTACCCTCAGTTGAGAAAATTAAGAAAATTAATTCCTCAAAGGTCAGATTTTTAAATAATTAGGAACTGCGTTTGCAAGAAATTAAAAGTCGGACATGAGGGAAAAAAATAGCAAAACTTAAAGGAAGTGATGCAATAGTAGAGGTTAGAGAAGAAAGTATTGCATACCTATGAGATCCAAGAGGAACATTTGAGATGGAGAGCTCATCTATGTTGCTGTATACCACAGTTGAATTCTTTAGGGTGCTATTAGTCCAATTGACTGGAACCATGACTGCATAGGCTAGGAATGCGATGGGAACAAAAAATTTTAGCCTGCACTTTAAGGGGCCAAAATCTCGTAATCAGTCGAAGAAGGCAAACATTACAAATCCCATCTAGAAAGAAGAGAAGTATTCAGTTGACATATTACATTCCGCCATTGTAGAAAAGCATTTTATGCAAGGAGAAGAGTTGCAGAGAGGATATGGGTTGACAATATACATGAAACACTTGCAGTATGCCAATAAAATTATCTTTACTTATGTCAAAATATAAGGGGACACGGTCTTAGCAAATGTGAAAACTCTCAGTTTAAAAGTTCTATGTCTGTTATGTACCACAACATACATTGTACTCATGTCCTAATTATAGGAAGTTGTACACACATCACATATATAGATGCTAATTAGTTACATAATCAAAGAAACGTTAACATTTACATTGCCAAAAGCAACGACTAAAACGAAAAATATGATTTACCAAAGCATACCCTGTCAAGTAGATCCTCAAGTAAACCGCAGAGTCCAACCCTGCATGGTCAACTAGCTCAGGTTCTGGCATTTGTAATGCAGCAGGCATCCAATTCAAGAATTTCGCATACGATCTGAAGTCCAGATTCACAAACTTGCTTACTCCGCCAAACGGACTACACCTTAACCCTTTAAGATACCATTTTGGAAAGTAGACCCTATCATTGACGGGTTGAATTCGAAGTATGGCAAACGCCAAAAAGAAAGCAAATGCAGTGAGAATATTGATAGCTGCTGCAACTGCGATATCATTCAGTGTCGCCATCTCTTGCTTCAAAGTAATATATGTGAATGATTCTCCTGTAAAGTTGGAGAAAACAAAAGGTAAGCTTTATATACTCTCAATAAATAATTTACACCAGGATAAGAAAAAGATGGGGAGGGTGGTTTGCAAACAGCACCGTTTAGTATTACTGAGAACAAAGAAAAGAGTGATTTTATGATGATTTTTACCAAGGAATTATGGAGTTAGTAAAATCCTATTCGATAGTAAGAGGAAGAGAAGAGCCTTGGAGTTAGTGGTTCACTGGAAATCAACGTCCCTTTATGGGAATATCAATTGGCTCAAACTTCAGGCCTCTAATTATATAAAACCCTTGTGGTTTTAAGTTATAGAAAAGGCAAAATTGTAATTTCACAAATAACTTTGATAGTTCCCAGTCCCTTCAGTATTAACCCATAACTATGATGCTACTAAAACTACGGTCTAGTAGTATTCCTCAGAGTAAGTAGAAGGTTAAGTTTGTTTTTCATGACCTGCAAGCTCGATACCAAATAAAAATGAAAAAAAAAAAAAAAATTAACATGACGGTTATTATAAACAAACAAGATATAAATATAAATATAAATGTATCAAAAAGGAAAAGGAACACATGGGGTTCCCTTTAAATAGGCCTAAAGATCTGAACTAAACCCAATAACAGAAGCAAAGTGTTATATCGTTTAGTGCATCAAAGTAAGCTTTTCGCATCATCCCTAAATATAAAACATAATTAAGCTTCTAAACAAAAGAAAATCTTCTCAAAATTAAATCTTAACAGTTGGATTCAATAAATTTATAAATATAAAATTAAAAAAAAATATACATATACGGTGGGTCAGCCCATTAACCCAGAGGAATCTTGAACTAAATTTGGCCCAAAAATGAGTTTGAGTTTTATCTCATATTTGTCCCAGGGGATTGATCAATTTAAGGTAAGTTTAGAACCTAAAATTTAAGTTTTAATCCTAAACAATTTCAGTAATTCAGATGCCAACAGTAAGAATTTTTTTAACAGTATTACAGCAGTAAAACGAATCCCTAAAATCTAGCGGCAATGAACAGGTAATTTGGTTGAATAATCTGTCAACTCCTTTGAATTGAAAGGTAGATTAGAAGTTAGAACTTAGAACACAAAATTTCGGGGAAAGAGAAACATATTTGTCAACAAAAACCGAAAATTTTCTCTCACATTTTCTCAGCATCCAAACAAGCAGTAAAGCCTTTTTAGTGTTTGCCAGAACAAGCAAGCAAACTATTGATCAAACTTCTCATCGATCCAGAACTCAAACATCCATTGGAAAATGAACTGAAGAGTACATTTTCTCGGCAACCAAACAACCAACAAAAGTTTAAGATTTTACACTTACAAAAAACCAAATCAAGTAAAGATCGAGTATTTCATAATTTTCTCGGCAACCAAACAAGCATTAAAGTTCAAAATCCGGAAGCAGCAGAAGTAGTCTTTACCTGTATTTCGCCGTACGAACTGAATTCACTCCTGCTCTCCTACCTGAGCTACCTCCCTCCCTCAAGTCCTTGAAACGCAGCGTTTTCAGTTCAACTGGAAAGCATGGAAAAACGATCGAGAGTCGCAGGAGGGGGAAGACGGCGTGGCTAGTACTAAAATGCGCCTGCTCCGGTAAGAAAGCGTCGCGATCTTCTGTTTAAAAACTTAAAAGGCGTGAGTCGAATGATATGACACTGATATTACTAACAGTCGCTTCCGTTACGTTTTTCTCTTTTTAAATTTTAAATTTTCATTTAATGGAGAATCAATTATATTTGCAAAGTAATTTCCACTCGTATTTTTTTATATTTTTCAGTCTCGCATTTTTTTGTTTTTCTCTAAGCATTTAGATTGAATAAATTAATATAAAATTATGAAATCAATTAAGAAATAAGTACAAAAAAAAAAAAAGAACGGGAAATCTGAAAATATTTGTAAACTATGAAAGAAAAATTAGATTATAAAAGATGAAAATTACATTTTCTGTGGAGAGTGTGGCTGTATTGGGATCAAATTTCTTGCATGAAAATGAATGTAACCTTTATGTGACTCTAATTATTATTTGACACATATTAAATTTATAATAACAAAATTAAAAAAATTAAATTTATAAATACATGTTAATCAATAATTAAAATCATAGAAAAACCACACTCAATTTAAATGCCGAAAATTTGGTCTCGATTGTATTTCGGGATTCAGCAAATTAAATGCAAAATAATAAGTGGGTCCAATAGGATTTGGTTGTCTGCATGTGGGAAGGTGAGTTCAGTGTCACTTTATGCCTGCCGCTGAATAAGTTATAAAAAGGTAGACGCTCAGACTCAAACGGCTACTATTTTCTATGTTTTGACCGTTGGATGTTGACACGTGGCCCATGGCGTATGATCCGAGTTCTAAAAGCACAGGACAAAGATTAACATCTGTCGTCCGAATCTGAATGAATAGAAAGGGCAAAAGAAGGAAGAAAATAGTGGGATTTGGTAGGGACCCTTTTCCGTTTTTCGTCGGCAGATCGGCATTCCATTCATGATCCGCACCGGCACCAGCGAGCGGGGCGGACATCTTTCTTATATAAATATGTCAAACTTTCCCACTTGTTTGTCACCGAGAGCAAGTTCACTCCGCTAGGACAACAATTGCTCCGTCAATTAAGTAAAGATAATTATTGCCTTGATGTATAGTAATTGCCTCATTTTTTGGGCAACACACCTCCTCTTTTTTTCCCTCTCCTCTCCGCTTCTCCATCGCTTCCTCTCTCATCTACCGAACATTTCCTCCATCACCACCGCCCCCATCTCCCGCCACTCGCTTTCCTCAGTGATTCTCCGACAACCCATCTCCAGCACCAACATTGTTAGTCGGAGATGACGAGCAAATAAAATGCAAAATCTAAGTGCGAATTAGAAAGTAAAAAGGGAGTATTTTATAAAAGTTGTGGTCCAATAGGATATCTGCAAGTAGGAAGGTTAAGAAGAGGTGGGCACCTCCCGTCACTCTTAGACTCAAACAGCTATTTTCTGTGCTTTGACCGTTGGATGTTGACACGCGACCCATGTAATACGATCCGACACGTGATCAATCTATCATCTGAATGACAAGAAAAGGTCAAAGGAGGAAGAAATTTGTGGGATTTGGTAAGGGGCTATTTTTGGTTTTTCAATGAAAAAAAAAGTAAAAAGGAGGCGGAAAATTGTGGGATTTGGTGAGGGGTCATTTTCGGTTTTTCCTCGGTGCAGCTCGGCATTTATGATCCGCAGCAGCGGGCGGACATTTATTTCCTCACTTGAGTAATACGATGTAATGATATTTATTTTTACTTGTAATATATAATTAAAAAGTCTTAAATTCAATTCTTGTCAAAAGAAAATTTGAATCGCATTATTACTAACTCATTATGAGGCTAAATTCACTCTTTCTCCTTAGCATAAATAGTATCATTTGTTCAAAATAAATATATCAAATATTCCGACTTGTTTTTCACAAGATCCATTGTCACATGCACAAAGGATACAAAATGACCCCCGAAAAAGGGAAGAAATTTTATTCGGATCTCTTCCAATTTTAACTGTTGGAGTAATTTTCAAAAGTTCGGATGCGCCTGTGGCAGGTCGACTTCAGCCAAAAAGTTCGGAATTTGTGGCTGGTGAAAGAGATCCAGACCGAAAAAGGAGAGACAATCTGATAAATTATTTAAATAATATAATCATATCTTTGGCTGCCCCCCCCCCCTTCTCTTCTCTTTCTCTCTTTTATTCTTCCTCTCTCTCTCTCAGGTCAATTTGATCAATACACAGAACATCGTACTTCATAGTTTACAAGGACACAATACAAACACACAAGCAAGCTTTGGCAATGCTGCTGGGAAACTTGGAATACTCACTTGTGGCGTTTTTAGTTCTTTTGATGCACGGCAACCCGATGGATGTCCATCTCCTTCAACATGACAGAACGCCCGCACGAGTCGCACGGGGCGGTTCTCGACCCGCACGCACTCTCGTGCTCAGACAGTCCTCTCATTCTGTCCCGAACATCTATAGCGGAGCTTCCAGCTTGAACCATGTCCCCACAGAATCGGCACGCAATAAGGCGAAGGGGGCACATTGAGGCTTGGTGTTGCACCTGCACACAAGGACAGAAAGTTTCAGCCGTTAGGCCCGTTACAAGAAATTCATAGAAAAAAAGGTTTAAATTAAATGGAAAAATTTTACCAATGAAATGAAATGAAAATGTAATGATACAATACGAAAGGGGTAGAAAAATTGCTTACCATCTCTTCCTTCTCGAGCACAATTCCGCAGGGGCACTGAAGTGGTTCATGGAACACTTTCATGTGCTTTTCCATTTCCCCCCGATGAAAAGCTTGCTCACATTTCGGACAATGAACGTGATTCTTGGCCTCCTCAACCCTGAGAACAACTCCGCAACCAGCATGCTGACAAACAACATTATGTCTGCTACAATAGGCTTCATGAAGTCCTATAGTCCGACTGGGTATATACCGTTTACAATTCTTACACTCCACAGTATCCATGTCCATTGGTGATGAGTACGAGGCGGCCTGCTGACCTACTGTCCGATTACTGTCACCTTGAACATTCACAGTTACTTGGTACTTAGTTGTTCCCTTAAATCCGTACACACCAACACTGTAAGTTCCTGCTTCCAAGCTCTTGTCTTTTGAGCTAAGGATCAATACCTTCGAACCAATGTCATGGGAAGACCATTCATGCTGGTGCCTTGTTGGGAATATGAGAGGATGCTTGGAGATGTAAATATCAGTATCCCCAGAATTTGGCTCCGCTTCTATCCTCACCTCAACTTTGGCATCTCCCGAAGCAATTTTCTCCCAAGTATCATTATCTATGGAGAACTTGTAATACGAGTAGTGCCCTTCATCCACCGTTCCAGATTCTGATGTTCCAAATGTAAGTGGTTTAAGGACATTCTCATGAGTCTTTTCTGAATCAGTATCAGCACCAACTATGTCAACTTCAATATCTGTTTCTAGAACAGATACACTTGAAGAGGGTTTTAACTCAAGGACCTGTAACTTATAGACCAGCTCCCCATAGTTGACTGTAAATATATCATCTTCAGAAAGGGTGGCATGCTGACGAAGACTTGTTTCGAGGATGGCCTTGTGATTGGGCAAGTCTGAAAAACCTACCCTAAGAGGTTGAAGTTTTGCATAAGTCCCTTTAGGAAGCCATACATAGCGAACTTCTATCAAAGGAATATTTGGTGTATCTACCGGAAATAAGTTCTGCCATACATGAGGAGGTAGCCCAACAAAACCTTCGTCTGCGGTGAACTCCAAAACACCCGAATGGGTGCTCCTGCCCTTCCCCTTATCAGCATCGATCATTTCTGAAGAACCCTCTTGATGAACTGTTGACAATTTAAAGTACAAGGGTCCCTGATCAAACGCATTTTGATCTTGCAATTCGTTGAAGCAGGAAGCTGGCAACTTGATCTTATCTCCACTACCCTGGCAACGTACAGCTTCTAATACGCGGTAAAACATGATTCCCCGTCCGACAAGTAAACTTTCTTGCATTTGTTGATCAACCTGAAGAAATATAGTTAGAGTTATCAAAAAAGCAATTAATCTACTGCAAAAAATTTGAATCTTCCATCGAAATGATTCACTGTTACATCACTACCCTAATAACAAAGATAAAAGCCAGGTTTTTTAGGTAATGTAGATTAATGGAGCATGTCCATACTGATTCGGACATTATGTATTTGGTACGTTTAAGACCGAAGGAGTAAATCAACAGCCAATAAGGTTTACACGGGTTGTAATCATAGGCCTGTGTTCTGAAAAAATATGGATGACATCTGGGACTAGCTATTCAATTGCAACGACATTGAATGCCAAGGCATTGTGTGTTCAAAAATTTCCAGGGATTAACAGAAAAATCGAGAATTTGCAATCAGTAAAGTCATAAACTTTCAAAGAAATATTTAATTTTATACGAATCAAGTCATAAACATTCAAATAACTAGGCGATTTTCTACGAACAAAGTCAGGAACTTTCGAAGAACTACGCGATTTTCTACCATTAAAGTCACAAAATTTCAAAGCCCTACGCAATTTCGAACACCATTCCCAAATAATTGGAGCAATCAATGTACAAAACAAGCTGAAATTCAAGAAAAAAAGGGCCAATTTCAACAATCAAAAGCAATCGGGTAACTGATGGGATTTGATAAACAGACCTTGAGTTGGGCTTGGGCGGCATCGAAGAGGCGTCTGGATCGCTCGGCGTCAATGGCTTCTCTCTGCTTCTTAGCTTCTTCTTTCGCCTTCCTCTCCCTTTCCAATTTCTGCCTCGCCCTCTGCTTCCTCTCCTTCTGCTCCTTGTCCAGCTTCTCTCTCGCTCTTCTCAGCTCGAAATCCATCCCTCTCTCCTGTTTCTCTCTCTACCTCTCTCTGCTCGTTGGTCGTATTTGGAAGCTTTTTGTACTTTTGAGAAATCAGAGTCGGAGTTCGTGTTGGTGAAGAAACCACCAAATAGGAAGAGAAATTGGTTTTCTTTCTGGTCGTTGGAATTCCATTTATGTTGGTTCCGGCCTTCCAAGAACTTTCTCTCACATTACCTTTGGATTCCAGAAGGATCTGGGCCCTTCGTTTAGGAATGCGACCATGTTGGACTGCTTCATGGGCCTACAAGCCCACATGGAATTATATAAAGAGGTACTAGCGTATGTTTACATATTTTATGTATGAACATTTTTTTTTTGTTTTTTAAAATCAGAAGGAGAGAGGGAGAGAGAGGAACCGCGAGTGAAGAGTGAGAGTGGAAGGTTTTTGTTTTTTTATTCTTTTTAATAGTGATATACTTTAACATCAGTGAAGCTTCAATAAGAAACAAGAAAATTTATATATATGAAATTATATTATTGCCCATAATTTTTTTTTTTTTTTTGAGTTTTAACAAAGCACTTTTGGTACTGTTCACTTTTAACGAAAAACTATACTTTTACCTTTATTCACTACACCTTTATTTGTCATTTTTCATTAAAACTAAAGTTTTTTTTGGACTTTTCGTTAGTTTTCCTTTTTTTTTTTTTTTTTTTTTTTTTTTTTTTTTTTTTTTTTGTTTGTATGTTAGAAGACTAATAGTCTTCTAACTCTCTTTTGATTGACAAGTAGAGTTCTATTAATAGGTAGTTTAGATGGTAAAATAAAAATATTTCTTTTTTGACAAATGAAAATTGGGGGGAATGGGGGATTCAAATCCTCCACATTTTATTTACTTGGAAGTGGAATGAGTTAAAAATAGCTTTTTTGTTTTTTTTAGCAAATGAGTCAAAAATAGAAATTGTAATTATTTTGTTTATTAACATGTGAGCAAAATTAGTAAAATACGAAGTAAGTATAGTACGTGAAAAATATGTACGTGTATTATTCGGCAATTTTGTTAGAGAAATATTTTGAAAAATATTTACTTATCTTTGTTTTTAAGAATATTTTAGCAAACGTATAGAATACGTAAATGTTTAAATGTGTTATTGAAAATGTGTCTAAATAAAGTGTATCAAATGTAAAAAATATGCAAGTACGTGTATAACGTCGAAATTTTAAAACACGTGCAATTTAATAAAACAATAAGATGAAAAACATAAGTATTTTTCAAAAATACTTATGTACGTGTAAAATACGTGTCTTATACACGAATTTACTAACCATGTGTGTGAGTATTGAAATTATTTCGATTTTAAATTTTATGTGTTTATTTTGATTTTTAAAGTAATGTTATCGACACTCCAAAATAGTTAAGTTGTACTCCTTTCATGAAGAAATTTGTAAAAAAAATAATAATAATAAACATAAACACATTAAAGAACTGCATAATGATTTTTTTTAGGGGCAGCAGAGCCGGTCCCTAAATTTAATCAATTTATGATTCACCAAGGACAAGTTTTGATGTGGTAAGTATAATCCATCAGATTGTGTTGAGTTTTAAAGTACAATAGGTATTTATCTTTTAATTCACATAAATGACAAAGACACATATATGATGAGTTTAATCCTAAATTGCGTAATTTTGAAAAAAAAAAAAGGTTTTTATAACCAATGGGCTTTGAAATGTACCAAAGTCTTTATTTTGATCTTTTAATTTCAAAATGAATCCCTATATCGTTCTTAAAATTAAGCACCACACATCGATTGAGTTATTTTCCATTAATTTATGTCTAGTGTTACATAAATTTACTGACTAGACACACATGTACGGCCGATAAGTCCAAAATATGTTACTATCGACATTCGGGGAACGCTTGTGAGAAAAAAAAAACCATTGAAAAAGGGAAAACAAAATTCATGAACGATGATATCATGATATTGATGGAAGCCTTGAGACTTTCATGGTCCAGTAAGCCAAACATACTCCACAAAAATTATAAAATCCCAATTGGACACTAGGAAAAATCTAAAACAAAATAAATAAAAAAGAGTTGGGAAGGGGGAAGGTCTGTCAGACAACCGTGTGACCACCCCAGCCAGCTGAAGAGATGGCTGAGAACGATCATCTACTGCCTGAATGATCCCGAGGGTCACAAGGCCGTTAATCACGCTCTGATCACACGGTCATGGTTCATCCACCAGACTGAGGTTCCTGTCTCCTTAGAAATCAAGGATACAGAGGTACAACCTATAGAACAGATCCTGTTCAAGTAAGGTCGTGAACCGTGAGTGCGGAAAAGACCATATATAGGCTATTGCCGTTTTGTGCAGCGTCGATGTGGGACTAATGTTGCTGTGCTTTGTGTATTTTGCAGCTCACAACTATCTGCCAAGGTTTTGCCTTCAATTCAACCACATTGAAGCCAACTACTGTAAAAAGTAAAGAATTCCAATTCAGAAAGAGTATACCTTTATTAATAGGTGGCTCGAAGCTGTATGAATGTCTAATTGGCTGAAAAGCAACCCTGCCAACAAAATCAAAGAACTTTTTGTTTTTGCTCACAAAATCAAAGAGTTTAAACAAAATTGAAAGAGGCCTAAGCCTTATGGGTCACCGTGTAGTTGTACAGCTTGTAGGGTTGCGTAGGATTTTGATTTTCACATTTGTACGGTTAAAACATATCAATTGCAATGAGTGGACAAGGAGGAGCACTCACAAGGTAGATACAAATATTGTCTGTAATTATTACCCTTTGATAAATATGTATTCAGTTGGAATTAGTGGAATTGACTTCTCTGCGTTTACTAACACATATGAAATTAAAAAAATTATATATGTGAGTACGTATAGTTGATTCTATCCTCATTCATTCTCTTCCTTATTTATGTCTTCATGGATTCATGACTTTTCTCAAATATCAAAAACTCGTTGAGAATAAATTAGTCCGTTTTGTTTGGTTGATTATTTGCAGGCTTTGCAGATAATTAAACAAAGATGAGGCACATATCTTCTCAAGCCTCAAGGGTTGATTAAAAATTACAAACCAAAAGTATCTGATACAAAAAAAAAAAAAAAAAAAAAAAAAAAAAAAAAAAACATTAACAGCAAGTACACTACATATATATGTGGTGTGAGTTCATATGAGTTTCGATTATTTGGTATCAAACTCGTCATTTAAGGAAGTCAAATCTAAGACCTCTTATGCATTTAAAATTGTGAAAAAAGATTACTAGATGATAGTACTAATCGCGAAAACGAGCATAATGAGATGCATGTGGGCTTAAGACGTATTCACTTGGGTGTGAGTCTTAAGATATGTGTTTTTGTTGCACGCTAGCACAAAAGCTTGCTTGCTTGCTAGCTTCAGGATCTGCGTATGGAAAAGTGCTTGCCCTTACTAAAGGTCCAATTTATTTCTGAGAACATTGAACCATAAAACACAGAGGTTAACTATTAAGTATTATTGAGAAGCAACCTAATGGTGCACCGGATGACTGAGTAGGAGGTCTTATTATCATAAAAAACTGTCTCAAGGGTAGCATAACCCCTTGCATATCTGAATGATGCAGTGCCTGAAACCACTGAGACCTCTTTAACCCTCTCAAACTGGCGGCTGGTGCCTTGTAGCTCAAGGCTGCTGCCATCGTACTGCCCATTGGTGAATGCAAGTGACATTGACACATGCACATTGGAGCCAGACAAGGACGAGGCCACTAGAATGCCTTGAGCTCGACCGACTTGGGTCGATCTCTTATCGGGAGTTTCGGTGATGGGATCGTCAATGGCGAAAATGGTGCCGAATGAGGTGAAAGACTGAGGCTTGCCTTGGATGCCTGTGATAGGGACAACAGTGGCATTGGGTCCTGACGCCAAGTCTTGCAAGTAAAACACTGTGGTGGTTTCTCTAGGACTTTGAGCTTTGGCAAGAGATATGAGCATGGCTAGAAACAATGTTGACAAAACCGACATGAGTTTGGAGGGTCTTGAAAGGGAACTTAATGCCATTAGTGAAAATAACAACAAATTGAGCAGCAGAAGAATTTGAGTGAATATTGGAATGTTTTTTTGCAACTGGGTTTGTTCATGCAATGGTTCCAATTTATGGAGAGATGGAGACGGTTAAAGTTGTCAATTTTCTGCTAGAAAACAGACGTTACGTAAGATATGAACACAAGATTCTTGTTATTTTGGGACGTTTAAAAAGTAGTGACGGTCTGATGGGTATCTCATGTGAGACTACTGAACTTAGAGCATGCCAGTGGAGGTTCAAATTTAGGTTCAAAATTGAAGCATAGAGAAGAACAAAATCATACATGTACGTATACGTGAATCCAAGAAAATGCAATGCAACAACACATATAGGTCTCGTTTAGTGTCTAGGATTAGCTTGGATTGAATAAACTTTAATTAAATGCACGTTGAGCAAAAACGTGGATGTCAACTTGCATATACATACATACATACATAGATACATACATACGTATATATAGTTTTTCCAATTAGTTTTCTTCATGGAAATTATCTTCTACCTTCAATTAGGGTTTGAGCGGTCATATCACAAATCGATTAAAATGGAAAGGAAGGCACATATAAGCATTATATATTATATATCATTTCAACTTTCATAACCTACATAAGTAAAAATAAACACCTCTCTGTCACTCTTTCATGGATATTGGATATGCCGGTTTGAAGAAAGTTCCTAAATGATAAACACATATAAACAGAGAAGCAAATATTGCATTTTTCTGAACCAAACCAAATTTGGTACTATGTAATTAATTTTTACTCTCACTCATCATCGCTTCTTATGTTTCTTTGCTTCTCACTTTAATTAGCAAACAACATCGTAGTCTCTATCGTATCAACCGTATCATGGGTTGACACACTAGTACAAAAATCAATTTGCGCGACGGAGCAAATTTCATCGCGCAAAGTGTGTTTGCGCGACACTAAACACAAAACGTTGCACAAATAGCTTTTGTGCAAAGGAACTTTGCGTGACAAAGGCTGGCGTCGCGCAAGATTTTGGCACCAATTGAATGAGCTTTACCGCTTTTTTCCCAACTTTGCACGACGCAGGTGGGAAATCGTCGTGCAAAACAGTTTTGTGCAACGTAGTTTCATCTCCGTCGCACAAAACAACTTTGCGCGACGAAGGCTGGCGTTGCGCAAAGCTGTTTTGCGCAACGATTGCCCATATGCGTTGCGCAAAGTGAAACCAGAAATTATTGTCCTTCTGTCATTTATTCTAACACAAGTCAAAAGCCAGAACATAACAGGAAAAAATACAGACATCCCAACCCTCTCCCTCTCATGCAGACCTCCATAGCCGCCCTGATCACACTCATCACTCCAATTCCAACACTTCACTCAAAACTAAGAAAACTCAATTGCTAGAAGAACCATTTAAACTTACCAAAGGTGAGAGCTTTCTTTCCCCCACAATTTTGCTACTGTTCAAATTTTCATTTATTTTTTTATGACTTATTTTTCTTTTGATTTACCGTATCTGTTTGTTTTTTTTAGACAATACTCGAGGAACATGTAGAAATTGACTCAAGAGAAACGTGTAGAAATTGAAAGCTTTGAATTTTATTTTCTGTTGTAAAAATGAATCTTTCCTTGTTGATGGCTTTTAGAATGAAATGGAATTGTAAATCAGATGAAATGCGAAGAGAGATTGATTTTTTTTTTTCACTGAGAGAGTTGTGAATTTTTCGTATTGGTGGTTGCAGATGCGGTGACTGAGTTCATCGAAGGAATTGTCGAAACGTATCCTGGGCTGCAGTACTTGGATGGTTTCCCTCAGGTCCTTTTTGTTTCCTTCTGCTCTGTTCGTCTGGGTTAATTTGTCAATGCCGTAGCTTTTTGTGTAAACTTAATTTATTTGATTTTCGGAATTTCGTAAATGGGGATAGCAGGTTAAGGTTGTGTTGCGTGCTGATGCTTCCGGTGGGACGTATGACAAAGTTGCTGATGTTTCAGGTTCGGTACCCAACAATTACTTTTTTATTGATTGCTATGAAAGCCTGCATTGCATTTGTATACTGTATTAGAAGAGTGTTTTCACTTCAAAATATAAATTTTTTATGTTAGCGTCGGACTTTGTTTGATGTATTAGAATTTAGAAGAGTGTTTTCACTTGAAAATAGAAAAAAATTATATTAGCGTCGGATTGTGTGGCATCGTGGAGTTTATATGCGGAGATTCACCTAGTTGTTATGTGTGTGATTGAATGTGGGGCTTCTTCCATTCAATTGCTAAGAGAATGAGACAATGTAGAGCAATCGATAAAGAGTTAACTTGTTAAATAGTCCAATCAATAGTTCTTTAACTACATTACGTCAAACCTGCCTGGGAAAACCAGATAAAAAAAAGTACATTGCTGAAGTAGATAATCGGAAGCGTATTACTTATCAAATAGTCTAACCAATAGGTGCGTTGATGACAGTTGAAGTAGATTCTAGTTATTATTAGAATCCATCGACCGAGTGGATGCCAATTATAGGCTTTGGAGTTAGAATGAAACGGAATTGTAAACTATGTAGCAGTATGATTGCATATTTACAGAAGTTGAAGGAGAGATGTGCAAGCTGTAAGGAGGCTGAAAAGGAAATTGTGCAGAATATGAGGAGGTTGATGCTCACTGTATTTTCTTTTCTTTTTTTCATCTCAGGGTTTGGGAACCTATACCTGTGGACTTATTTCGCAACTTGGGTAATGCATATTGCAATTCTGTATGGGAGGGAACGCTTCTACTTGAGAATGAAAAGTAAGAACTCCAATTTTATTTACTATGTAATCATCTAAGTAATGTTCTTTGGTGTATTTAAAGTTGTCTGTACTGCTGTGATTCTAGTTGGATTTGAAACTTTTTTGCAGACTGGATGGTTGGAAGGACATGAGGGCTCCAGTTTTCAAACCAGGCCCCAAGGATGAAGCTCAGCGTAAGGAAATATACATTCAAGCAAAGGTAATCCATTAACTTCCATTGCTCAGTTCTAATATAAAAAAATGCGTATAGCTTGAAAGTTGCATGAAGTTTTCGAGAAATTATTGCAGTTAAAACAACCAAAAAGAAAAGAATGGTGAATCTAAAGATCCAATTTTATGGAGAAGTTAAATATGATAGAAAACAGGGATAACTTTATATGTATGCCAGCTTAATGGACATTGGACCGTGGCATAGAAGTTATTTATTTCAAGTCTCTTTGCCATTTGTTTGCCGTTGTATTTACCGTATGAACACATCTTCCTATCATCTTCCAGTTTCCGTTGCGTTTTGAATGTTTCTCCTATTATGCTATTACCGTCTACTGTCTGCTGTAATTACCTATTTGGGGTTGAAAACTGTGCTTGACAGAAACAAATCCATCCTTTTGTCTACTTCTTAGACGAAAACTTGTGATGTAATTACAGACGACGTCAATTGAAGATGGGGGAGGGCAAAGTGCATTAGAAAGAGCGATGGAGATGGGAGCAATTACAGACGAGGAATTGTTCATACTACTTGCGCGACTTGACAGTGGGGTCGTCGCGCAAACAAGTTTGACAATTGGATTTAACATAACATTTTATCGTATCCACTTGTGCAAATATTTTAAATTGAAGATCAATTAGGTTCGTTGTATTCATATAGGCTCAAGGAGTGTATCTGTAAAAAGTCATTAAAATCGGCGTTAAAATAACCGTTAAATCGTGATTTTTCGTTTATAACCGTCGAAAAGTTTTGTCCCGTTACTTGATTTTTGGATTTTTTTTCTTTTTTCAATTTTTGGCGTACGCAATCTCGGAATATATACAAACAAGTTTGAGGTTGGATCGTTGAAATTAGTTTCGTACAATACGTATCCCATCAAAATGACAGATTCTCTAACACTTAGAATTTATTTATACTATCATTAAGTTTAACATAACATTTTTTGGTATCCACTTGTCTAAATATTTTAAATTGACGATCAAATTAGTTCGTTGTATTCATATAGGCTCAAGTAGTGTAGTTGTGAAAAATCATCAAAATCAGAGTTATAATAACCGTTAAATCGTGATTTTTCATTTATAACTGTCGAAAAGTTTTGTCCCGTTACTTGATCTCTGGATGTTTTTTTTTTTCAATTTTTGGTGTATGCGATCTCGGAATATATACAAATAAGTTTGACGGTTGGATCGTTGAAATTAGTTTCGTACAATGCGTATTCCATCAAAACGATAGATTCATTAACACTTAAAGTTTATTTATACTATCATTAAGTTTAACATAATATTTTGTGGTATCCACTTGCGTAAATATTTTAAATTGATGATCGAATCGGTTCGTTGTATTCATATAGGCTCAAGGAGTGTAGCTGTAAAAAATCATCAAAATCAGAGTTAAAATAACCGTTAAATCGTGATTTTTCGTCCCGTTACTTGATCTCTGGATGTTTGTTTTTTTTTCATTTTTTGGCATATGCGATCTCAGAATATATACAAACAAGTTTGATGGTTGGATCGTTGAAATTAGTTTCGTACAATGCGTATCTCATCAAGTTCAAAGGTATATATATTTATTAAGTAAATTTTCAGTAAAATTTATAATATTAAAAAAAAAAAAAAAAAAAAAAAACCCTTGTGCAACGTCACAATATGGTCGTTGCACAAAAGCACTTTGCGCAACATCAAAATGTATACCTGCGTTGTGCCATTTGTGATAATTTTGGTGGTGCAATAGTAAAAAATAGGCGCTTTTTTAAAAAAATTTCCAAAGTTCTCCCAAACCAAAACCCTTCTGCTTTCTCATCTCTCTCACTCCGTCTCTTTCATCCTCTCTTTATTCCCAAACCAAACCCAAATCCTTCTCCACTCCAACCGACTATCCTCCTTAGCCAATTCCACCTGAGTTCCAAAATCACTCTCAGACTCTCAGTCCCTCAACTCCCTTCCCTCGACTCTCCAACTCTCAATCGTCCTCCTCCTCACAATGCTCACCAGCCATCACCGCCGTCGAGCAACACAATGGCACCACCCATCATCCTTCTCGACGACATCCCAGAGAACCCAGGCCATCACCTCATCACCCCCGCCGTTGATTCTCTCCTCTTCGACAACACCCCCGCCGTCGCGACCACCATCACCCCATCACTGTCGTCGAGGACATTGCTACCAACCATCATTCCTCTAAAATTTAGGTAATTTTGATTTAGGGTTTTGTTAATAATGTGAATTTCTGGTGTAGGGATTTTAGGGTTTTTAAATTAGAATTTGTAGATTGATGATTGTTCTATTGCCACCATTTAGGGTTTTACTAAAATTTGAATTGCATGTGTAGATTGATGATTGATCTGTTGCCACCATTTAGGGTTTTCTTAAAATTTACAATCGGATTGCTGTGTTTCATGTTCTGTTTTATATACTGTTTCTCCAAAGTTTTTTTGTCTTCCCATGTATTAATATCTTCCTATATTGTCATGAATCCGCATTAGTCGATTCCGTTAGCTATTTTTTCTAAATTGCTTGATAAATGCTAATGTAAGGCAAATTTATCCGATACATGCTAAGTTGGACAGGCCAAAGACATATCAGATTTAGGTTCCTTGAAGGAGGCAGCAAAAATCTTCATCCCAGGTACAAGTTACGTGGAGAATATTCTTTAGAGTTTAGAGTTTATGAATATGACAAAATGTCCAGGATGGAATCTCCCTACGAGAGCATTTGTGCCTGGAATATATGAAGAGGCTTTAAAGTGTTTGCAGCTACAGTTTCTTGTGCTTATTTATTTTCTCTATTTCCTATTTTATCGCTGAAAGTTTTCCTGTTAATTCCTCTATGCTCTGTTCTACATAAATTTTACGCAATGAGCTGTCTTGAAAGTGTTTGGCTTGCTTGATTGTTAGGTGGCCTGCATCAATAAACTGACTAAATTGAAGTGGTTCTGTATCAACTATATGTTATAATTTGTAGTTTGAATTATGCAACACTAATTGGATTTTCCAACGTTAAATATGGTAAACCTAAATTGTATAGTTTGGTATCCATTCATGGTGCAGTTGTGCTTGTGAAAGTCTCTGATTCTTTTGATAGGGTTCAATTCAATCACAGAGGAGAGGATCTGTGAATTTCATATTTACTTGTGTTTATTTTGCAGGATTTGGATGCATTCTCAGCTGCAGTGATTGTTAGTATTGCATTTTCATTCATTCCTTCATCATATGCCGTTCCTATTGTGAAGGTAATGTGACAAAACATACCTTCAGGAATCCACTTCGAATGTGTTTGCTCCATGATTGAGTGATTTACTGTACTATTTAACACTGGTCACTAGGACATGGTTAATTGAAGTTACAGCAATAAGTGAAGATGCATTAGTATTTTCTCTACTATATTACTTGGCAACTCGATAATTAATTCCATAATGTAGCGGAAGCGGTAAAAGATAATTTAAATTTCTCAAAGAGAAATCTAGGTACGTAGAGTAGGCACTCGAGTGAGGGAAACCAATGAAGATTCTCTTCCTAGACATTGAATTGATAAAAACTGAATGCCTTTTAAACATTCCCTGTTATAATTAATCCTAATAAAAGTAGTAGTAATTACAATTTTACAAAAGCTGGCGTGCTGAAATGGCTTTTAAACACTAGCTTTTACAAATTGTTTCAGAAAGTACCAACTTACAGATTCTGCAGCTAAGTTCTAAAATATATCACACTCCGGTATATAGAGAACGCATCACGATTGTGACCAAAATAATCAAGATACACATAAACGGAACATCTGATCCCATTGGTTTAGGTTTACAGTATAGTTGACATCTTTAATTAGTATTGTTTCTACCGTTCCACCACTGCTTTATATATATATATATATATATATATATATATATGTGAACAAATGCAAGAAAGGATATGCTATTACTTTGGCTGCTAATTGATTAGTTTCAAATGCAAGAAAGGATTAGTTTCTAATGTTATAATTTTATGGTTCAAAAAGTGTATAGATGTCGCAGTTGATCACTCGTCGTCAGAGTGTGACCAATGCGCCTCCTACATTATCAGCATCTACTGCTCCAGGCGTGAGTGCTCCATTCATTGGGGAGCCTACACCCCTTACTGAGGCTGCTCCTACGGCATCCCAGGTGTCTGTCTCATCGACGTCATCAATGTTGGCTCAGCCGCTCAGTGCACAGAGGCCTCACTGGCGCCGCCGCAAGCCTAAGCCTTCTGATCACACTTCCTCGGCATCCACAGTCGAGGGTGAGGCCTCCCAGCCAGGTATTTTTTTCTAATTCTCACTACGTTGTATTTTTGTTTTTCATTTTAAAACTATTATTTCTATGATAGTGAAAATTTGCTTAATTGTGAAAATTTGTTGGATTGTGAAAATGTGTTGCGGGTTGTGAATTACTGTTTTAAGGTTTTGGGAAATGCTATACTATTAGGGGAGGTTGTGTCGAATTTCTTGTACAAATTTAAGCTTAGGGTTTTCACCATTTAAGTATTTTTGGCCAGCTAAAAAAAACACCAGGGGGTCTAGTCGAATGCTGAAGCAGGCACAGGGCGTATGTCAGGCTGCCTCCAAGATCAAGATTGCGTATGACTCGCGACATCTTGGAGCGGCTACCTCACAGCAGTATAGCAACGTCGTTAGTAGCTATGGTGTTGTTATTCGACAAAATTGTCCTTTTCAGTGGGAATCTTGGGCAGAAATTCTCGAGCAGACGAAGGAACTGGTGCGACACAAGTTGTCGGTTAGTATATTAATTTTTAGCCTTTATCATTTTTTTAATTTTGTTTACAAATATTAAAAACCAAAATATATTATCTTAATATTATTAAATTTCTTACTATTATTTTATTGTTTTTCATATTCGTAGGTCATTTATGATCTTGAGGACATATCCCCTTAGGCCATGGCCTACTTAGAGTTGACCTTAGCAACCCGGTACAAACAATGGAAGAACAATTTTCACATGTATTTTAAGCTATGGGATGATCTGAGGATTGCTCGCCTACACATTCCAATCGAGTTGAAGGACCGGCCGGAGGATTGGGAGTGGCTCTGCCAACATTTTACGGATCCAAAATTTGTTGTATGTACATAATATTTTAATAATAATTTATTATTGTTTTAGTTATTTTTTAAAGCTCTTTTTATTAATTTATTTCAAATAGTCGCACTAACATGTATATTGTGTGTTTAACAGAAGAAATCTATTGCTGGCAAGATAGCTCGCGAGTCAAAGAAACTTCTCCACCATTTCGGTTCGATGCCCTTTTCGTATAGGCTTGAGGCACGACGTCAGGTAAAAGTATATTAACTTTGAAATTTTATACAATTTATTTATTATTATTGATTAATAAAATTTTCTTATTGTTTTTTTCTTTAGGAGGGTTGTAAGTTCCCAGATATCGACATGTTCGAGGACGTTTACGTTCAACCTGGTGATGAGACCACTAAGTAGCTTCATGTAAGTATACGTAATTCTTATTATTCTTATATGTATGAATCGTTCAAATATTATTTATATTTTGTTATTAAACATTATATGTTTTTTCTTTATTATTATAGGTTGCTATGATGGAAAAGAGCACTTCTGTTCTCCAAGAAGCAACATCGCAGCTTCCCCCAGAGACCCCGATCAAGGACGTCATGGTACTCGAGGATGCAGGTTTTCAGATGATGACTGATTTCCTGGATCAGAACTTCGGTCGTCGTCATGGCAAGGTTGTTCAGTGTATGGGGAAAACGCATGTTGGTGAGACGGGTGCCTCTTCTTCCAGATCAAACACAGCAAAGGTCGATGTATTGAATGAGGAAGTGACAACCCTAAAGGGTCAGATTTCGGCCCAAGACGAGGAGATGAAGACCTATGTCGGGATGGTGAGAGACCTTGTACGAGCCATACAGATGTCGGGCCTCCAAATCTCGTTACCAGCACTTAATCTTGCTCCACCTTGGACCTCAGAGCCACCTCGCCCTACCGATACCCAGTAGCCTGATGTATCAAACTTAGAAGACTATTTCTAGTTTGTTTCTTTTTGTTCGAACATCTTGTATGTACATTTTCATATATTTTATAATAAAATACTTTTGCTTGGTTAATTCATTATTGTTTAGAATTTAAATACAATATTTATTAAAAATTTTAAAAAAAATATTTTTGACCAAAACAAAACAAAAGGGTTTGCGCGACGTATGCCTACATCGCACAAATCCACTTTGCGCAACGCATGTCATACGTCGTGCAAAGCTACTAAGCCACTTTGCGCAACGCACGCCCAGGTCGCGCAACGCAGGTCCCTACATCGCGCAAAGTGGCTTTGCGCGACGCATGCAAAGCACTTTGAGCGACGTAGGATGCGTTGCGCAACGTAGGGTGCGTCGTGCAAAGCTTTGCGCGACGTATGCCTCTTCTTCGTCGCGCAAACCCTACCGTCACTGCCTTGGTGCAACGGTTAGTGTGCAACGAAGGTTTTGTTGCGCTATTTTTTAGGCAACGATTTTTCACTTTGCGTGATGAAGGTACCTACATTGCGTAAAATGTTTTTCCTACTAGTGATGGAGAGTTGTGTCACAAGTGATGTGTGCCAAATAGAAAAGAGGACCAAGAGTTTTAAGAGAAGATTGCTAAGAGAACAAAGGCTACTACAAAATTTACTAACCGAGGGTGTTTTAGTACTTTTACATCAAATCTTTGTTAGAAAAAGAATAGGTTGGCTAAGTTTTTATACAAAGAGAAAATTTTGGCCAGTTTTTCAAGTTTTTTACGGAAAATCAGGTGAGGTCTAGAACACGAATAGATTATTCAGGAAAAAAAAAAAAGGGGAATTTGACTTAGGTAATGAAATTATAAATTTTAATTGCTAAAGTGGTCACTTTTAGGGATTTTGTCGATATGTTGCTAATATTCAATTGGAAAATTACTCAATACGTGATTGATATATGGTCGTTTGAGCATATCCAACATTAATGCTTATACTTATGTTGTTTATCCACACCTTCCGATAATACTAGTTATTTTTTACTTAACTTTTAAAGTTCGGGAGATCTTATTTGTACTTCAAGAAAGATATTTTTGCACTAATCATAAGTATATTTTTCTTTCTATGTATTGAACGTATGGTGTGTGGAATGACTTTTTTTAGAATGTCAATAGCAGTATCCTAAATTGTTATTATTGTTTTACACAAACAACCCAAGGGGTTGGCCACAATATAAGTACCACATCTATTCTACTCACCCAACCGAGCTCGATAGCTAGTTGGCACACCTATTGTAACAAGAAGGATATAGTTAGCTCATTATTACTGGCCTACGCCCCACACATGCACTGTAATTTCTAGGGCCAACAAAAACACTAAGAATCTAGCATATCATATCATTCATCTATGATAAGCTGTGTTCTGAGGTGACTACATCCACGTTCAGATGAGTGCGACCAAGAGGAGACGAAGAGGAGGCAACTAGCAAGAACGAGAGTACAAGATCGTCTTCAAGTTTAGTAAGTCATCTCTAGTTCAGGTATGATTTATCTCCATTTTTTCCTTGGTGAATTATTTTTCTTGAATGTATGCTCGAGGATTTTTTTTCCATGTGTTAGGGTTTTACCTCGTTAAATAAATCTCTATTTACTCGTTTATTTTTCTTTGCTGATTTTCAAGTGGTGGATAGGATTTCTGCCCTTGGTTGCTCTGTTCATTTATTGGGTTACTTGATGGCCCTATGAGACTCAATGCCCAATTAATAGAAAAATGTTTCAGCAGAACGCTTGACCCCTCAACATATCACCCCACTCCCCTCCGGTAGGGAGCGGTGGACTACCCCCTGCACACTAGAGCCCACAGGGCATGGGAGTAAGAGGGGAGGGTTCCCAAGAATTTCTAGATAAGGTCCAACACTTCCTCCATGACCACACGATAAAGACTAATTCTTTCTTGAAGAGTCCAAGATAAAGTAAGAGATCTCCAGATGTTTCATGCTACGCATCTACCAAATAGTATTCCTCTATCAACAGAGGAGATGACACCACTTGTCATTTTGCAACGCAGACGATTGTTGGCCATCACCTTTATATATAGCCCAAGTGATTTATTAAATTGATAATTTAGAACTCTCTATAAACTTTTCGGTTTATTTGGAAATATTTTTAACTTGGGGGTCAAAGGTGTTAGAATATAATATTGTAAACCTTAGTTAGTTAGTTAGTTAGAGACATTGCTCTCTCTATATATACTTCATTGTAATAACTTCTTGAGGAAGAAATCAATACAACAGATTCTGCAATTCATCTCTCTAAAACCTCTTCTCTCTGTCTCCCCCTCTCTAGTTCTTGAAACCTTAATCATTTCTCAATCTCTCTCTACATTAACAAAAGGTCCTTCGGCTATCACCAGACCGGTGTTAGACAGTTGACCTTGGTGTTTGGTGTCATCTTTCTTGGAAGCTTTCGGCTAATCCGCTTGAACGAAAATTTACATCCACAACAGTGGAATTAATAGGGTCCAAAATCTTGAAAGTAAAACACTATGGTGGTTTCTCCAGGACTTACCATGGTGAACATTAATGTTGATGAAAATGACATGAGTTTGGAGGGTCTTGAAAATAGAGTAGGATTCTCTTCCCTTCTATTCTTATTCCCTTCTCTCCCCTCCTCTCGTACTTTGCTTTGTGTCTTATTGTCTTTATAAAAAATTAATATAAGATGTTGATGTGGCTTAACCATAACCGTTCAAGTAGGAGGAGAGAGAAGGGAAGAGATTAGGAGGGGAGATAATCTTCCTCCCTTGAAAATGGGCTTAATTACTGACATTAGTGAACAAGAACAAATTAAGCAGAATGAATAATATTTTTGTTTATAAAACCGGGTTTGTGCATGCAATGGTTTTAATATATAAATGAGAAAGAGACGGTTAAAGTTGGCATATTTTCTGCTGGAAAACCGACGTTACGTAAGATTTGAACACAAGAGTCATGTTGCTATTTTGGGATGTTACAAAGTAGTGCTGGGTGTATCATGTGAGAGCATGTCAGTGGAAATTCACGTTTAGGATCAACTTTCAAACAAATATAAAGGTAAAGCAGAGAAAAAAAACAAATATCATACCTGTAGAGAGAATATCTGAGGCATGTGGATCCAAGAACATGCAACGCAACGCAACGCAAGACATATAGATCTCGTTTAGTGTTTAGGATAGGTTTGGATCAGATACTTCCCTCAGTTCAGTGCAGTTCAGTGTTTAGGATAGGTATCAGATACCTCCCTCAGTTCAGTGCATTTTGAGTGAAAATGCAGATGTCAATTTGCATAGTTTGTCTAATTAATTTTCTTCAAAATTTTTTTTCTTCTAGCTTCAATTAAGGGTTCGAGCATTCATATCTCCAATCGATTAAAATGAAACAGAAGGCACACAAACATTAGATTACGTATTAGCCAATTTTCCATCAACATTTTACACTAGGGATCAGATAATTCCCTTAGTCCAGTGCATGTTTAGTGAAAACTTTGATGTCAATTTGCATAGTTTGTCTAATTAGTTTTTTTCACTAAAACGTACCTTCTAACTTCAATTATTAGGGGTTCAAGCGGTCATATCTCAAATCGATTAAAATAGAACAAAAGATCACACACATTAGATTATATATTAGCCAATTTTTCGACAACATTTTAAACTAATATGAAGAACAACACTACAAATTACAGATATTGAGTACATAGAAATTACATCATATTATTAATTAATCCTCCAATTGACCATTGTCTACTTGATGGTCTTGAACTTTGTCTTTCTCCTGACCTATTACATTCCACATGTTGTCAAATGCATCTTTTGCTGCTCTATTTTGTGCAACTTCCTTCTTGAGACTGTAAGTGCCTCTTCCAACAATTTGATCGTTTATAAAAACCTCAACCGTGTGTTTCTCCTCCCACAGATCGACAAATCGGAGTTTCAGATTGTTTTTTTGACACACTTCATGAAGTTGTGACACCGGATGCTTCTTTATCGTCTTCGGATCTATTATAGGCTCCAACAAATTCTTGAACACCTAATTTTCGTAACGAAAAACAGTACTAGTCACAGTATTGAAACAAATATGTGCAAACATAATAATGAGCGACATGAAATTACATTACCTTCCACACAATGTCAATTGACTTGCAGTCCATGAAAACTGCACCGATTGTGGACTCAACAATGTCCGCAAGGTTCTTTGGAGCATCAATGAGACCATTGGAATGCAGTGGATGGTCAGAAATTGCTCGCATAAATTCTCGAATCTGTGTACATTTTCAACAGAACTTTTGATCATAACAAATTCAAACAGTTATTTTCTTTTTACCTTCTGAAAGAAAACTCCTTTAATAAATTCATAAGTCAAATTTAGTTATGCGAAAACTGACTTTCGCCAAATCTTTTTCTCTCTCTCTTCCTTAAAACGATTCAATTTCATTAACCAAATTTTGGGTTGCCCTACAGGAGATGCTGCTTGGATACGAAGTTGTGTAACCAAAGCAATGCGCCGTAAAATACAACAATCCAACAGATTAAGAAAAACCTAATTCGTTGAAAACTATACTAATCAGCAATCAAATCAATTGAGCAAACCCAAATAAACAATGTTAAACTTACAGGTTATCAAAATTGACTTCAATTATCATCTAACACATGTTTCAAGCTCAACCCTAAACAGAAACCACACCCAGTGCAAAATATGATTCAAAAAGTTTTAAGCAGCTTTAAATCTCTATCACTTACTTGTTCTTCAAGCAAGGGTTTCCTATGCCGCAGGTACCGGTACAACCCATGCTTGACCGCCACACGCGCAAGCTTCTCCGTATCCACATTGGCTGCCCTGAGCCGGGTCAACGGCCCAGGTGCCAAGTCGGGGTACAAAAGGTACTGTTCTCTGCTGAACATCAAATTTAGCACCGCGTCTCCGACGTACTCCAGACGCTCGTAGGACGAGCCAGAACACTCGGCGGGGACGAAGGAAGAATGTGTGAAAGCCTCCTGCAGCAAAACCTTGTTCTCGAATTTGTACCCTATAATCTTCTCCACTTCTTCAAGATTTAGATGATGCTCGTGATCAGTCAACGACGTTGACTTATCAACAAAGGGCAAGGTTGGTTTGACATCGTCCAGACGTAGGGTTGTGATTATTTCTTCTTCTGTAGCTTGGACTACTTCCATGGTTGGGATGGAAGCAAAAAACACAAGTCGTGAGAGAAAGGAGATATAGAAGAAGCGTGGAGACAACTGCTTGGTTTTTATTTATTTACAATTTATACGTGGTCGGCAAGCCTAATTAATTATGTAATATAATTTGGAAGATAAATGCTAAAAAGACTCTCTTAAAAGTGTTACTTTCCGTTGAATCTCTGCTACTTCGCATTTTTAGCACAATGTTTTATATATTGGCATGGAAATTGACGTTAAATATGTGGCAACTAGTTTATAGAGAGTCCAACTTTAAGAGAGTCTCCTTAGCATTTCTCAATTTAGAAAAATTAATGCTAGATAGACCAAATTTGTAAACTAAATGACGTGTCACCAATACGAAACAAGCACGTTAATTAACACTTAATTAATAACTTAATCATTTGCAACCACATCATTTAGTTTAAAAAATTTGATCTCCCTAGTATTACCCATTAGAAAATAATCAAGTATTTATTAACAAATTTGAGAAGAGAATTAGAATATATATATATATATATATATATATATATATATATATATATATATAGATATATAATAGAAGGGTTAGGGGGAGGAGGGCAAGTAGGTGATAACAAGGATATATCTTAGGCGGCATTTGGCAATATATGTGAATTATAGGTGCTAAAAGATAATTTGCACCGATTTGTTGGTTTCTGATTATTAAAAAATATTGGGGAAATTAGGTCAAGAAGAAAAAATGGTTTTACTGGACGGCAGAAAGAGGAAACTGAAATTTGGCTTCCTTTATCTTGAAAAATAGAATGAGATGGCAATTACTAAAGGACTCCTAATATCTTAAAAGTTGGGATTTGTTTTTTAAGAAAAAATGTATCGATATCGACTTAGTTATATCGCTTTCATCAGGTCATCGCTTTGGTTGAAGTAATTTTCTTTGATTACTAGGGTTAGTTATGCTTATACGTACATAATCGGCATATACAATAGTTTTCTTCTAAATGCAATATACAAATGCGCAGGAGTTCACATTTATTTAAGACAAACTGTTTTATACATCAATGAAAACGATTTTAATTAATTTCCCAATAATGTAAGGGTTGCGACAGTTTCAATTATAGAACTTTGAGTAGCTAAGTAAAGACATATGATCTAACAATTTTAGGTTAAATGTGACGCAAAATCAATAATACAATCGCTATTCAATCGCTTGGTTTGAGTTTTTATTATGTATTGTATGTCAATCGTGTGTGGATGTTTTTACATTCCTTAATTGATTTAACATGAGAATAAGGGTAATATTGGGAGATCATCTATTTAAAACATATTTTGTAAATTATATGACGTGGATGTTAATGGTTAGATTCTTACTTAATTTTTTATGAATGTGCTTATTTTCTATTGATGACATTATCACATAGTTTGCAAATTTGATATAATTAAGCGTACTTATTTTTTATTGATGACGTGGCTAGCTAGGCGGGTGCCTAGGCAGGTCTATGAGTCATTTCTTAATTTTTACATGTTTAGGGATTAATCAAGACTATGATCAGCACCTAACGCCTAAGCAAGAATTTTTAGAAATAACATCATCAGTGTATGACACTAGGTTATTTTAGTAGGTGAATCACATTCATTGTTTTTGGTAACCAAACTTGGAATTATGACATTATCAAGCTGGATATTACATGGATTCATTGCCCCAAAATTGTTTACATAAATTTAAGTCGGCTGGATTAATGGTTAAATCTTTAAAAATGTCCCATGATATGCCAGCAAGTCAGATATAGCACGGTTGAAAAATTAAATTGTTAAATCACACAAAATAATAATACTAGATGGTTAAAATTTTAAATTAAATTACAAATCAAATGATGTGTAGCTAATAAAAGATAAGTACGTTAGTGATACTTAATTAATAATCTAATTATTTATAATCATATCATTTGGTTTAAAATTTTTAATATAACATTACCTACATAAAAAGTCTAAAAATTTTAATTTTTATATTAATATTATAAAATATTATACAAAAAATATAAAGTAACATAACGTTTATAAAAAGTTTTATTTTCAAAAAAATATTGATACCATTTCTCTTTTTGATTTATCGGCCACAAGAAAATAGTCTTTTTCATTTTTGGTTCAAACAATAAAATAGTCTGGACCCCTGAAAGTATACAAAAAGAGCAAATATCGATGGCCATTGCCTCATGTCGTCGGTCAAATCAGAAGTCTTATGGCATAAGAAAACAAAATTTTCTAGAATTTTCCACTGACATTGATGCGTGGCATGTTTTTCTAGGAATTTTACAGTCCCAGTGGAAAATTCTAGAAAAAATATATAGAAAAAAATTTCTCGAAAGAACGTCAGGTTGCTTGGAGCCAAAGATTGTATATTCATCGATTTTGATGTGTGTCTTGGGTAGTCAAAGACATCATTACGCAGGTTGCTTCTGGAAAATAGATCGATTTTGTCCCTTTAACTTTTGCTTTTCAGCCTAGCATTTGGTTTGAATACTGCGTGGTTGTATATTGGAAAGGGATGCTACGTACTTCGTTTTACTTTTTCTATCATTCTTATTAATTTATATGATTTGATATTCTTCAATTTATCTGATTTAACGGTCGAACCTATTAGAAAATTCACAGAAAAAAATCTACTATGTTACAGAATCCAACAAAGAAGAGAATAGATTGCGGCGACATAACCATCGCATCATGTAACATTGAGAATTTTAATTTTTGAAATTAAGATGGAGATATTTTTTCTGTGAATTGGTATACTACATGTTATGGAACGAGTGAAAAGTGAAATATATTTCTTAGTGTTTCTTCGCTTGTGTTATGACATATACTGTACTTGTTTGTGCTTCGGAAGATTGAAAAATCTCTTTGTTGTAGATTGAATCAAGTATTGGTAAAAAATATTATACTAGAGAGATCAATTTTTTAAACTAAATTTTATAAACTTATAATGCTATTGTTGATGATTGTATATATTATTATTTAGTTTTAATTAACGTGCTTATTTTCTATTGATGATAAATCATATGATACAAACTTGATTAAAAATTTAATCTATTTAACATTACTAAAATTTCACGCACTTGTTTCATTATTTATATTTAATATTTATATATCAACCTTTAATTTGTTCAATCTAAAATTTGTAAGTCTGTAACCAAATATTTATATATTGTCTTTCATTTCCTCTAATTTAAACTCACCCAACTAATATCAAAGGCAACTTAAAAAAAAACTAAATATCAAAGGCATAGCATGCAGACTGCAGAGGTACACAGAAATATCCCCGAACCACCAAAAAGAAGAAGAAAAAAACAAACCCTACAACCATTAACAAGAAAAAGTTCTTTGATTTCGTCTATAAACAATCTTGGTTTCCCAGGATATCTGATGGCTTTCATATCTTTCCTTGGCACACAACAGGCAAGGGGAAAAGTTCTATACATACTAGTTTAACTTAATAGGGGTGAATAAACTTCAACTTAAAATTCAAATTAAATTTAATTTTCATATCCACATTACAATTTACATATCAAACTATTGTACACATATGCAGTTAAAAAGATAAATAAAACGTACACACATGATGTAGAATTTAACGAGACAAAGCTCACTACTGAAAAATCTTCAGACTCGCAAGCCACTGCTAAGAGAAATGAGTACAGAAAGACTGACAAAACTCATCAACTAGATACACATACTGGTATGTAGTTTTTTTTCCGTGTTTTGCTACTCGATCTCTTTTTAGTTTTCGAATATAAGTGGCAAAACACTAACTCAGTCGTCAATCATTTCTTTCTCGAACTTTGCAACATACTAACAAGATCATGTAGAATGTATGAAATGAAATATTTGTTGAAAATCAATCAATTATGAAAATGAAGCATTTTTATAATGGCTTGCTATCAGATTTTTCTTTCAATATACACATACACTCAATGCATGGGATAGCTACAAATTAATAAACTCATACTCAATGTATGCGGCTGCTTTAAGCTATTATATATATTCAAGGCTAAATGCACAATCACAGCAAAAGAGTATTGAAAAGATTGAACCTAGATGGCCACAAATCTCACACACAAATATATTTTGACGCCTCAATCCCTCGTGCAGTAGCAGCACCAAACCCTACTGTATATAGGACAGGTACAACCAGATAAGCATGCAAAAACAAAAAGAATTAAAAACGTTGATTAAAATTAAGATAAACCCTAATCACATGAACAGATGAGTTATGATAAGGGTTAAACCCCATTAGACATTGTCAATCATGCGGCAAAATTAGGGTTTTATGTTTACTTAAAAATATGGCTTTAACTAAAGCATAATTAGTTATACAAATAAGACCAACGCTCTTGTCATAATAAAAAATACAACTCAATATTTAACCCAAAACTAAATAGTCTATTGAAGAAAAACTTAGCTGAACTTATTTAAGTGGATTGTCTCTAAAATGTTTGATATTTTTGTGACCGTGAACACGTAAAACAAACTTGGACTTAATAGCTACAACCAAAAACATGTATTAGTCTAAGACATTACAGACTCGGACATTATGTTAAAAACTGCCAATTTTACACTAACAATCGGAAAATGAGTGATCCATTTTTCCCCCTTCGTTCTGCTTTCTTTGATGTCCCTGTCTAGAACCAATCACACTGTAGACATCGAAATTTCGGTGAAATGAATGTTAACCAATAATTAAAATTTCAACGCTCACGTATCACATAAATTTTACATGTAGCGTGTGACTCAACGAAAAATCAAAATAAATTGGAAAGGTCATCAAATAGGACACGTGTCAATATCTGGCAGAAATGATTTATTTCATCTGATTATTTAAATCCAAAAATCAAGTTTTGGAATTCTATAAATAGGAAGCCAAGGCATTCATTTGAGGAGAAAAAGAAAGGAAGAAGAAAAGAAAGAAAGAAGGGAATTTACATCACACCAAAACCTTGAAGCCTTGAAACTCTAAAGCTCTCAAGCAAAATCCCGAAGGATCAAGAAAACACTCTTCGTTCTTCGTCAAACCCAGTCTTCAAGATTAGGCCCAAAAGCCCTTGAAGATCCGCTCATCCATCAACCCTCAAGATCAAGCCCCGACGGCCTCTTGAAGAAATCCATACACCCAGTTTTCAAGATTAGGCCCAAAAGCCCTTGAAGATCCGCTCATCCATCAACCCTCAAGGTCAAGCCCCGACGGCCCCCTTGAAGAAATCCATACACCCAGTCTTCAAGATCAAGCTCAAAAGCCCTCGAAGATTCGTTCATCAACTGTTCATCCCTAGATCAAGCCCCGACGGCCCTTTGGATCAACAGCTCATCCACAAACCTACACCCTACGAAGATAGAATCAGAGGATCAAATTACAAAGAGATTGTAACCCCAAAATCATTAAACACAAAAATATATTTTGTACGCGTTATTCTTGTCTCTTGTTTCAGGAATTTTTCGTGTTCACAAATTTGGCACGCCCAGTGGGACGATCTCTACCTCTCATCTCTGTCTCCGTTCAAGATATTCAAGCACAGTCCATGGCTTCAAACAAAGAACAAGGCATGACTATCGACACTACCTCCATTGAAAAACAGCTGGTTCAGATGAAGGAAACAATTGCAAGGCTGATAAAGACTGCAGAGGAGAAAAACTTGCAAACCGCCGGACTCATCAACCGTCTGGAGGCGCAACATGGTGTCATAGTGAAACCAAGCTCTCTTCCAACTAAGAGAACCGAAGAAGGCTTCAACCCAAATGCCTACGAACTCATGTCAAAGGCTAGGCATGACTTTGCTTCCTCTTCAAATCTTGGAAAGAAGGTTTCAAACACCGTCAACGACAAAGATCGCGACCTCACCGAGACTCAAAAGAAGTTGAAGGAGCATGATTATGGAGTTGACAACAACAAGGCTGGACTTGGCTTCACACCAAATGCACCCGTGAAGATTTCAAGCAAAGTGAAGAAAGCTAGCACTCAACACATCAGCGTGAGCATTGAACAAGACCAAGAAGAGCCTAAACCCTCCCCTCGGACGTCGGTCTTCGATAGGATGAGCCATTCAAGCTCCAGAACTTCAGTGCTTAATCGCATTGGTGGTCAAGACCGAACCCCTGTCTTCAAGAGGCTTAACGCGCCGACATCCCGAAGCTCTGTTTTTGAAAGGTTGTTAAAGCCTAAGAAACAAAGCAACACAGCTATCTCTCCTTTGCGACGATCAGCTTCAGAAAGATTTGAAGATAATGGTAAGCCTTTTGGAAAGAGGAAGACAACACCAAAAGAAGAAAAGCTCGATGGGTTAGGAGAAAAAGACGATGCTCGAAGCTTGATTCCTTCAAGGATGAAGCGCCAAGCAATCCTAGAGGTCGACACAAAAGGACCACTGAAGGTAAGGAGGCGCATCATCGTCCACACTGGCAAATCTTCATGCCAACAAACTCAAGAGAACGGCACTGAAGAGGAGATCCAAGATGTTTTCTACATCA